>NW_003303739.1:2233523-2240587 GCF_000142945.1 Phytophthora infestans T30-4 | reverse complement strand
CATAGCGTGTTCAAGGTGGGTAACATAGTGCCACACGCGGTCGCCCAGACCTTAACTGAAGAGGAAGGCGTCGGACACGCTTCCTGTGTGGGTACCACAGTACCACACGAGGCCACGAGTGCCTAGGAGTCGGCGCTCCGACATCCCCAGACGTGGGTAACAAAGTTCCACGCCATGGTCGCCGTCGACGACGACGCCGCCGCCGCCGAAAGTCGGATCTGAACTTCGTTCAGATCGACGCCGCTTCAAGCGACTTGGAGTCCAGGGCCCGCGCTCCTCCGACACAGCCGGTGGAAGAGTGTTATCACATCTGCGATGGCGAGACCGGTTTATCCGTTAAGGCATCTGGTGTCCGTTACCAGAGGTTGTAGAGATACTGAACCTCGAGGGAATGACGGTCGAGGCTTTCCTGGCCAACCTAAAGGCTGGAAAGGTTGCCGAGATGGTGCTCATAAGACCTGAGACCACTCGGGAGGAGCTGAACTCCTCCTCAGTCTTGGACGAGGACGTCCTGGAAGACCTAAACAAGCAGCGTCAGACGCGCTTGGGCTCCGAGATCCTTCAGAACCCCAAGGATCCGGTGTATCCTTTGGTGACCCAGTATGCGGACGTGGTGAACAAACACCCACCGACCCTACTCCCACCAGATCAAGGCGTGCGGCATGAGATCGATCTCGTGTCTGGCACAAAGTACTGTGTCACGAGACAATGGCCTCTTCCACGCGAGCAGTGCGAGGTCATTGACGCCTTCTTCGCTGCGAAAGCGAAGGCAGGCATGGCGCGGGAATCGAAGTCCCCGCACTCGGCGCCAAATTTCTGCGCTCGGAAGCTGAACGGAAGGTAGCGTCTAGTTCACGCTTATAACAAGCTGAAAAACGCAACGGTGCCGGCCCAAACACCAATCCCACGAAAGGATGTGCTGTTAAACAACATGGCCGGAAGCGTATTGTACAGTGCGCTGGATTTGGTAGACGGATTCTACCAGATCCTGATGCGAGAGAGCGACATCCCGCTCACCGCGGTGAGCACTCCAAGCGGCATGCTTTGGGAGTGGCTCGTCATGCCGCAGGGCTTGTCTAACGCCCCGGCGACGTTCAATCGCCTGGTGACGCAATTGCTCCGCCCATTACGTACCTTGGTACAGACGTACTTCGACGACATATTCGTCCATAGCCGTGCCGAGTGAGGCAAGCCGGCCATGGAGGTGCATCATCTGGGGCACCTCCGTCGAGTGTTGGACGTGATGCGAGTGAACAAGCTCTTCGCCAACATCGACAAGTGCGTTTTCGCGTCACCAGAGATTAAAGCTCTCGGTTGCTTCGTAAGCAACGTGGGCGTTCGGGCTGACCAGACAAGGTCAAGGCCATAGCAGCATGGCCAACGCCCCGATCCCAGAAGGATCTTCGAAAGTGGTTGGACTTGGCCAACTACCTTCACGAGTACAGCGCAGGGTACGCGGGCTTCGCTAAGCTCTTGTCGGGCCTCCTTCAGAAGGATGTCGACTGGCGCTGGGAGCAAGAGCACCAGGATGCCTTTGACAGGATCAAGGCCAGTCTCCAAGAGGTCCCTGTCCTGGCCCTGCCGGACGAGACGAAGCCGTTTAGCGTCGTCTGCGATGCCTCCGATTACGCCATCGGGTGTGTATTGCTACAAGCCGACACGGCTGGACATGAACAAGTCATTTCGTTCCGGTCCAGGCAGCTCAAAGCCGCCGAACGGAACTACCCTGTCCACGACAAGGAGCTCCTGGCAATGAAATATGCCCTTGTGAAGTTTCGTGTTCACCTTCTGTGCTCGAGGCCCTTCGTGATCTACACATACCACGCATCCTTGAGGACGACGACTAACTCGCCTCACCTCTCCCAAAGGATGGCGAGTTGGCTGTCCTTCTTCGCGGAGTACAGCTTCCGCGTCGAATACAAGCCGGGCAAGCTCAACGTGCTTGCGGACGCCCTCTCTCAGCGTCCTGACTACGAGTTGGCCCACATCACACGGGTGACAACGGATCTATATGATCGGATACGCATGACGTATCGGGACGATGAGGCTTTCGCGCCTATCGTCCAATTCCTCACGGCAGGAACAACCGCGAAGTCCGACTGGCTTTCGTCGCGACAGCGCTCACGGCTCCACCGATATGAGTTGAAGGATGGCCTCGTCTATTACCGGGTGGAGCCCAATGAACCTCCACGGGTGGTCGTACCCAACGACGAGGATCCGAAGTTCGATATCCTCGCGGAGGCGCACGATGCGCCCTCCAGCGGCCACTTGGGCCGCGAGAAGACCTTTCTGTCGATCTCTCAGGTCATCTGGTGGACCCACATGTAGAAGTGGGCTGCCCGATACGTGAAGACATGCGAAACATGCCAGCGAGTCAAGCCCGCAGGGCACCCTTTGGCTCCACTACAGAGCCTGACCGTACCAGCTGACTGTTGGAAGTCGATGAGTCTTGAATTCATCTTTGGGCTTCCCGCCGACGGACACGGCAACACCGGAATTTTGGTGTTCGTGTGTCGGTTGAGCAAGATGATACATCTTGCTCCGGTTCCCGTCACTGTTACGGGCGAACAAACCGCAAGGTTGTTCGTCGATGGCGTGTTCCGTTATCACGGTCTCCCGGAGACAATTGTCTCGGACCGAGACCCACGGTTCACGGCTGCGTTTTGGAAAACGCTGTTTTCTTTACTGGGAACTCGTCTACAGGTGTCCACTGCGGACCATCCGCAGACAGACGGCCAGACAGAGCGCGTCGATTGAGTGCTCGAGGACACTCTGCGCAGTGTGTGCGCGGCAGCACCACGTACGTGGTCGACGCAGCTTTCAGTTGTTGAGTTTGCGCTCAACAACGCAGTGCACGCGTCCACGGGGCTCACGCCGTTCTACCTGAACGGATTCCGTCGCCCCAGAGTGCCTATCACTCTTCGAGGAGACACTGACCCCTCTATTCTAAGTGGGGGAGAGGCTCGGAAAGCTCTTTCCTCCCAGGTCTCAGATGTGAGACCCGTTTCGCTGCGGAAACAAGCGGAATCCTTTGTGGATACCAAGCTGAGCGTTATCAGCAGGGTCCGCGATGCCATGGCAACGGTCCAGGACAGACAAAAGGAGTACTCTGGCAAACATGGAAAAGGAGACTTAACTGTGTTAAGGTGGGCGAATTAGTGTTATTAGACACGAGGAGCCCACCTCTTGACACTGTCAGCTCTGTCGGCAGCAGTAAGCTGAAGCATCGCTTCATCGGACCATTGCAGTCCTGGCCAGACATGGTGCGTCGTACACATCGACTGCCTAAGTCAGTGACGACGCACCCGATGCTCTATGTTGAACGTCTTAAGCGGTACTTTGATCCCAGGGGGTTGCTGACTCGCAGACCCACCTTAGCCCATCTCCTCGAAACGAGGGCCGGCCACAGACGTCAACGAGGGCGTCGGAGCAGGCACCCAATCCTCGGTCTGAACGGCAGAGCTCCGGTCAAGACCGTACGCCGGAGGGGCTTCGTACGAACGGGCCCCATAGCCATACGCCGAGTACGCTGAGTACGCCGGGTACGCACCATACGCGTACATCTGGGAGTGCGCCGAAGGCGGCTCCGCATGTGGAAGCAGAGCCCCGATCCGTCGGATCATGCGGAAGGCCTCGTCCAGATCGGACGAAGAAGCCCTTCGGTCCACCCGCAGATGCAGGCTCGCGACCTCACGCTCCAACAGGTTTCGGCAGCCCGCAAGACGGGCGAGCTCGCCCTGATTCCCGGTCTGGGTGGCAGCATCACCGCCAGTCCCAAGGCCAAGTGGAATCTCATGCACGAGGACACGTTGACGGAGGTGGTCAACCTCATGGCCCTCGCAGGAAGCACTCGGACGAGAGTGGCGTTCGGGAGGCGCCGAGTACTCGTACTCGTACGAGGGAACCTCCGCCCCTGCTTGACCGGAATGGAGAAGTCCACTTCCACGTGGAGCGGATCCTCCAGGAGCAACGGCGTTGCGGTAAGTGATAGCTCTTCGTGAAGTGGAGGGGTTATGCCCACTCCCAGAACTCGTGGGAGTCGATTGAACGGCTCCTGATTGACTGCCCGAAGGCTATCGCAATCTGTGAACAGAAGCGTCGGCAGCTCCATAAGTAGTCCGGGGCTTCTTGCCCGAACGGGGTACCGACGTTGACGACACCCCGTACCCGCGCTCATCGTGAGCGCTAGAAGCCGCGCGCTTCAGGATGTCCCTTGGCAGCATGCGCTTGCTGATCAAGTGGGCAAACCTCACACGAAGATCACACGGGTCCAGGATGTGTGGTAAAGTGCTTTCTCAGAAATAAGAGAATGGGCCTGACGCGGGGTCACTATCCCGAATCAATGGGTGATTAGAGAGGATTTGGGTTGGCTGGCACGGATGCAAGTTGCCGGTGGTGGATTAGCCATGACGAGCAGCGCCCCGTATGAAGTGACGATGGATCTGGTATGAGCGATGTACAGGAAGACAAAATCCACCAAGACTTACCTCGGATCCACCCTTACTTGGATTCACCTAAATGGATATGGGATATACTATACAAGAGTGGATCGGGTGTGGATCCTATGAAGGAAGGATGGTAGGTGCCCTCTGAAGATGGATCTAGTAGCCACGGCTAACGAGGAGTCAAGATCCACCGCGAGGTGACCCGGATCCCATGCTTTCGAGTTAGGATCCAAGGAGGGAGGATCCCGCCTTAAGGGACCTGGATCCAGGGTATAGGTATGATGGATGCAGTGGATCTAGAACTTTCGTGGGACAGTGGAGATCACAGACGGTTGCGAGATGATGTTGGATGAGTGGAGAGCTCAGATCCACGACGAGTGTACACTTTCAAGTGAAGTGGATCCAAGCGACCTGGATCCTGATGAGTGTACCCATAATAGGGTAACCATAATGATTACGCCATGGATCCGGTGGATCTGAAGATAATACAGCTGGGATGATGGGTCAAGGGAAGAAGGGACATGCAGCCGAGCCTGGTAAGGGATTTAGCAGATGAAAGACATAGAAGGTAGAAACCCAGGCAGGTATAGGCTTAAATATCAATACAGTCCTCAATTTGCACAGTATCACGCAAGTGCCTTCCTGCCCTCAAGAACCGGAACTACATTGGCCGTACGAGCTCCGAGAAGGTTGGGAATTGCGAATCTAGTGTTGGTAGTGATAACTGGATAATACATTGGCCAGATCCTACAACCTAGTGAGCTTTTCCTTTACTCGTGCAGATCCGACAGGTTAACCGAATTTACTACTTGGTCGGTTACACCCTAGAGGTTCTCAACTCTCAAGATCCCGTCACAGGAGGCGGCAAGTACGACTTAAAGGACAACACAAAGGCAAGGGAACACACCCGCAAGGCAACCCTACGGCTAGATCCACGATCTAGGCCCCGAATCCATAAGCTCGAATATTCGCTTAGGATACGGAACCATCCACGGACGCAGAGTGAAGATTTTCCACTGCTGCTCCACCCCATCCCCACGTCTCGCCAAGACACTCAAGCTTCACCACTTGAACTCTTCGGAAGTTACCGAGAGAGCAGATCCCGCCCTACCGACGGGTACACAAGGTGAGGAAAGTTCAGCAGAACACGGATCATCGTGGGACCCCCTCCGTTAGTCGGTGTCTGGGCGCAGTTGGTAAGTTGGATCTGGCAATCTCGCAGATTTTGCTGATCCCGCTACACCACAATGGTGCGCGTGCCCGGATCTTTTGGTGACTCGGGATTTCACCGTGAGTCCCAAGAAGATGCTCAAGTGAAGATTGAGCCAGGGGAAGAGGCGTCGTCGGAGGTCGGATCGACGAAGACGCTGCTGAATGAAACAAGATCCGCGGATCGATGGAGTTTTGGGAGGAACTCTGTCGACGGAAGAGAGGTGGATCCGGATCCGGATCTAGAAGAGAAACCTCTCTATCCTCCCCAGGTCCCCTCGGGGACCCCTGCGGATCTTGACGCAAGTCAAGATCCGCTAACAAAACAAGGGAAAGTGAAGGCGAAACGGTATGCATTTGCAGATTCACCGGTTAAGCCAACACCGTACCTAAACCCAAGCCCGCTAGTCGAAGAAACAAGAAAGAAGACGAAAACGAGTAAGACTACGCGGAAGAAGATGCAAGCTCCAGAGTCGGAAGAAGACCAAGCTGGATCCAGGTCAAGCTGGTCCGACAAGGATCTCGAGTTTGTGTATCGCCACCAGGCTTTACGCGACTTCCTGCATCAAGATCCTGTCATGCAGATCCTGAATCCACGACAGATCGAAGATCCAAGGGAACCGGTGGGAGCACCAACGAAAACGGCGAACAAGTTGGTGGCAGTCAAAGATCTATTACGTCTGCTTACGGAGTCAGGCATCGTAGCTGGTGTGTTCGACGCAGAGGATATCTTCGAGCTAGACCTGGATCTCATAGTATCCACGACGCGGGACCTCTTTGCCAGAGTTAAGTCCATCACCGGAGAAAGGTCGCGTACTATGGATCCAGTGTCGTCACCGAGGATCAGCCAAGCTGCGTCCTCGAACTACGAATCCGCCGCTGAGGATGAGTCAGATACGTCGTCCGAACCACGACGCATGACTTTAGGACCCTCCGGGGCATCCATGCTGGAAGCGCGGGCGAGGATCCGAGGACAGGAAGCCCCTGTGAACGCGAAGGCTCAGGACCCAGTACGCCCTACGCGTGATCTGACACAATCCAGCTAGGATCGAGCCAGATCCGGCAAGAAGCCAGTGGGGTTATCGTCAGATCGGGCTCAAGGTAACCGCCTCACGGATCCTGTCTCGCCAGTGGAACAGACGGCCACAGGCTCTTCCGACACTTCCTCGGGCACCCTGCAGCGACACTTCGAAGCCGCGATGAGTCGTTTCCTGGACGAACAGGGTATGAGAGCGCCCGTGCCCCCAGTGCAAATGCTTCACGAACATGGAGCACGGGACGTGGAGATGGAGTCAGTAGAGGGGGACAACTCCCATGATGAGTTCGACCCAGACGATCTGGATGGCCCATCCATTTCGTCAGCGTGTAGCACGGCCACAGCCGGTACAGGTGGATCGTCCATGATCCAGA
>NW_003303739.1:2229078-2230862 GCF_000142945.1 Phytophthora infestans T30-4 | reverse complement strand
GTCTGCGTCAGAAGATCTGGGAAAGGCCGACATCGG
Source organism: Phytophthora infestans T30-4 (assembly GCF_000142945.1). Taxonomy (NCBI): domain Eukaryota; phylum Oomycota; class Peronosporomycetes; order Peronosporales; family Peronosporaceae; genus Phytophthora; species Phytophthora infestans. The sequence continues at coordinate 2,230,826 of NW_003303739.1, read as the reverse complement.
CCTAATGGTAAGGGTAATGCGTTACCGCCCGCCGGCCCGCGGAGTCAAATGTGACATCGATGTCGGCGACGCGAAATCCGATCGCTCAAAGGGTGCGGAAGGTGGCACCTCAGTTCCGAGAAAAACTGTCGGATCTGATTAAAGGGCCCTGCTGCAAGCCAGGATCATCAGCTTCTCAACGTCCCCATGGGCGTCGCCGGTGGTAATCATCATCAAAGAAAGAACGGGGTGGATATACGTCTGTGCATTGATTACCGGCTGGTTAACAGCCTGACTCGATTGATGGTGTATCCGATGCCTCTGATCAATGAGCTGTTGGAAGATTTGGATAAAGTACTCTGGTACTGTTCTCTAGACATGGCCAGTGGTTTCTGGGTGGTTACTATGACGGATCGAGCTCGCGCAATATCCGCATTCATCACACCGTTTGGCCTGTTCGAGTGGACCCGGATGCCGTTTGGATTGAAGAACGCACCCCAGATCTACCAACGCCTCATCGATAACGCCCTCTATGGGTTCACCCGAATACCGGAGCCCGAAACGGGTGGATCCGGGGAAGGTGACGCAGAAGTGGATCCATTCGAAGCGGGGGAGCCAGGGGATCCTGGGACCCCGTCTGTGTTAGGACGCAGATCTTACATCGACGACATTCTGATCCCGGCGGAATCGTGGGATCAGTTGTGCGAAAGAGTGACATCCCTACTGGAGGCGTGTACTAAGTGGAATCTCTCTATCAGTGTGGTTAAGAGCTATTGGGGGATGCGCAAGGTGGATTACTTGGGCCATCGAGTTTCCAAGGAGGGATTGGAGGCGAATCCTAAGGACCTGTCTTCATTAGTCGATTTGTCCTTCCCACAGTCGTTACGAGCGATGCAATCCTTCTTGGGCAGTTTGAACTACTACAGTCGGTTCATCGAGGATTACGCCCTGTTTGCCGCGGTGTTGTATGAATTAAGAGAGGTAGATTTTGCTGCGATGACCGCTCCAGCTGTCCGGATGAAAATCCAACAAGCTCTGGCCCGGGAGATGTCGGATCAACGAAGGAATCCAAGTGGTATGACGTCAGAAGAGGACCTAACACAGGAGCTGGATCCACCCCGAGACCAACAGAGAGAGGATCCAGTCTGGATAGAGACGACGGATCAGAACATGGAAAAGGCAGAATCTCGGTGGATCCGAGCTCAACACGCATTCGTGGAACTGAGGAACAGGATCGCGACCACGCCTATCCTCCGTCATTTCGATCCGGAACGTCAACCTACGGTAATAGTTTATGCCAGTGACTGGGCAGTCTCAGCAGCTCTGGTGCAAGAACATGAGGGGATCTGTCATCCAGTCACCTTTGTCAGCCGGACATTGAAGCCGAATGAACTGAACTACGGGGCGGTGGAGAAAGAGATACTTGCGCTCCTGCGCGTGTTGGATCTAAATTATAACCTGCTAGTGGGAAGATCCATCCGGATCCTGACTCGACACTCCACGCTAGCCTGGCTGTTCAAGTCGGCCGGGTTGCAAGGACGTTTGGGACAGTGGGCAGCTTTACTCTCACCTTGGACGCTGGAGATTGTGAAATGTTCGAAAGGGGAAGACGAGATCCTGGGAGTCTTGGCCCGCGAGCATCACTCCCTCGAGCTAAGATGGGATGAGGCGCTGACTAGGGATCGCCTCCTAAGAAAGGAGCTCAAACGCCCGGATCCAGATCTCTGATCCCGACGGTACAGGTTGAATTGAGGATTCTATACGTCCCT
>NW_003303739.1:2223298-2225518 GCF_000142945.1 Phytophthora infestans T30-4 | reverse complement strand
GCCTCCGGATCCGGCTGTGCCAGCGACTGTAGAGGCGGCGTCGAGAGGATCTCCGCCGGGCTTCGGATCGGGACTGGGATAGAGCCCGCCGCGTGTCTTCCTACAAGGCCTCCTCAGCGGTTCGAGCCTCCTCCGAATCCTCTGGACTCTCGTCGTCATCGTCGTCGTCGTCATCGTCCTCATCGCTCAGAGTGAAGGGATACGGGCCGGAAGACGACGTACGCTTTGACGACGATCGGTCAGGAGGCCCTGAGCCGTCGGACCAGTCGGAGTCCTCATCCTCGTCGTCCTCCGAGCTACCAAGTCCACACCCAGGGGGAATGACGCGTTTAGCTTTCCCCTTCCCGGGTCCAGTACGGGCCGGCGGAGGGTTGGTGGAAGCGGGCTGAGGAACGGCGGGCGTCGTCACCGAAGGACCAGCGGTGGATCCCGTCTTGGACGCCGATCCCGGTTTGGATACGGCCGTAGATCCCGTTTTGGCCGTCGATCCGGACTTGGACACGGTCGATCCCGCTTTGGACGTAGCAACGGGTCCAGTCTTGGACGCCGAGGTAGACTTGGATCTAGCGGTGGATCCAGACTTGGATCCGGCACCTGACTTCGAGGGAGAAGCGGAAGTCTTGGGCGCGGGTGTAGATCCCGCCTTGGGCACAGAAGTGGATCCCGCTTGCGGAGCCGATTTAGAAGTGGATCCCGCTTGTGGAGCTGATTTAGAAGTGGATCCCGCTTGCGGAGCCGATTTAGAGACCGGAGTCGTTTTGGGCTTGGCTTTCGGGGAAGCTCGGGCCTGCTTATGGGGACGGGAGGATCCGGTGCTAGGAGCGGGAGATGTACTACGCGGGCGTTTCGCAGTCGACGAATCCGCCCCGCTTACCGTCGGAAGAGGAGCAGAAACGCTAGCAGCCTGAGAGGGCCCCGACAAGGGAGGAAGTGGATCCGAGACGGCAGCTGTCACCAGCGCCAGTCGTCGACGTGCCAAATCGCGCTCCGACAAGCCGCGATCGCGCTCCAGGATCAGCTGTTGCTGCTGAGTTTGGGCTGCGGAAAGTTGATCCTGGAGTTTCGCGGTGGTCGCATCTGCTTTCTTCAATTTGTCACCTAGATTGACAATAACAAGTGAATATGGAGTTACTAGCAAGGGCTAAAAGAGGATCCACGTACTCATGCGGCGAAGCTTGGATTCCAGCTCCGTTTGCGCACGCTCGGCATCCGCCCACTCGGTAGTCGCCTTGTCCCGCTGGAGCTCGCTGTCTGCCAGTTTCGCTTGGATCTCGTCCCGCAATCGAGTCATACGCACGAATTCTTCAAGCGCGTAATCTCGTCCGGCAGACGCCCTCTCGAGCGACTCCTTGGTGTCTTGCAACTCCTCAGAGAGTTGAGCCAGGGCTGCATCCGGCGACGAGGGAGGTGGATTTGGCGCGGGGGACCCTCCACGCGCCGACCCAAAGGCGGATCCGCCATGGGCGGATCCCACATAGTCGTTGGTCACCACCTCCTCCTGGGTCAAACGCAACTCGTCACGGAGGCGGTCCAAGCTCACATCCGCAGCTGCCCCAGCAGTCTGGGAATCCTCCAGATCCCGCTCGAGGTCGTGGACCTGGGATTGGAGTTGGTGGATCTCAGATCCGGCGAGTGCCATCTCCCTGAGGAGATGGTCGTTGTCATCTCGCATAACGTCTCGTTGACGGGCGGCGCGATCCAGTCGTGCGGTCAGGTCGCGGATCTCTACCGCCTGATCAGCCAACAGGAGTCGCAGGTCCTGCGACCGAGAAGCCGCGCGGTGCTCCCATCCCTGGATCTCCATAGCCTGGTCATGGACTTGGGCCCGCAAGGTCTGAAGTTGGGTAGCGTGTAGGGACGCAGCTTGGTCTTGGGCATCTTGAGCCGTCTGGAGCTCCGCCGTCAGGAGTTTGCACCTGATCGGAAAGAGCCTGGGCTAGAACCCGCAGATCGGTGCGCGACATAGAAGACGGACTGACCGGAGGGGTAGTGGATGGGGCCTTGCCCGACGATTTGCCGGTACGCTTGGCGGGAGACATGTGTCGCGAAGGGGAGAAAGCGGTTGTGGATGCTGGTAATGCACGCTGTGAACGCTGTTGTGCAGCGCCGACAACGTACAGGAGGCGATTGTGGTGAAGTGCTTTTTCAGAAATAAGAGAATGGGCCAGACGCGGGGTCACTATCCCGAATCAGTGACAATTTCAAGTGATTATAGAGGAT
>NW_003303739.1:2221313-2222237 GCF_000142945.1 Phytophthora infestans T30-4 | reverse complement strand
CGATCCGCACGTCTCGCCAAGACACTCAAGCTTCACCACTTGAACTCTTCGGAAGTTACCGAGAGAGCAGATCCCGCCCTACCGACGGGTACACAAGGTGAGGAAAGTTCAGCTGAACACGGATCATCCAGAGACCCCCTCCGCTAGTCGGTGTCTGGGCGCAGTTGGTAAGTTGGATCTGGCAATCTCGCAGATTTTGCTGATCCCGCTACACCACACTTGTACGCAGACGTGGAGAAGCACGTGAAGTCCTGTCCAGATTGCAGCTCGAGTAAAAGCCGTCCACAGTTTCTAGAATACTCACCTGGGAACGTACTAGCCGAATGATCTATCCAGATCGTCTCGATGGATTTTGTGATCCCACTACCGAAATCTCGCAGGGGTAACACGGCGTTGCTCCTATTTCAGTGCTCGGTCACGGGATTCGTTATTGCCAAGGCTATGTCAGATACGACTGCACTGAGTGTTGCCCAAGTGCTCGAAGAATGTGTGTACCGACGATTCGGAGCCCCATCATTAATAAGGGCACGACCGCGACCCACGCTTCATGAGCGAGGTTTTCCAAGCATTTGCAGAGATGATGCAGTCAAGATCACGAGCGACTTTGAGCTATCGGCCACAGGCTAATGGACAGCAGGAACGCTCGGTGGAGTCGGTGATGGGATCCGTACGGGTGTACGCGGAAGACTCTCTACAGCAAGATTGGGGACGAAATCGCGGGAGAAGCTAGTATTTGCTATTAATACTTTCTCAAGACACTACGAGGAAGGGAACGCCGTTCTACCTCGTTTCATGGTTGGGGATGCGCAGTCGACGTTGCGGGCAATGTCGTCATCACTCAAACGAGGACTCGGCAAGCAGTCTGACGCACTGGCGTGGCGGCGCGAGATCAATCGACACATGAGGTCGCCCTCACTATGGCCA
>NW_003303739.1:2017256-2221130 GCF_000142945.1 Phytophthora infestans T30-4 | reverse complement strand
GCTCCTTTACGTCCACTTACTCGTGAAACAACCTCGTCTTCAAGCAGTTCCAGAGTGACGGTGGCGTGTGATGCGTGACGCTTTGCACTGCCATTCCCCACCAGCGTTCCGAACACTGCAGGCGCACCTGAGGCTGTCAACGAATTCAACAGTCGACCGAACACTCGGTTGGTACTTGACGCGACTAATGAAGCAAGACTCGACTTCGATGAGGAACTACTGCCTGAGGACAGCTGGGAACCAGACCAAGTTGCCGGTGAATATGAAGTCGAGGCCATCCTCGACGACAGAACACCACTAACGACGAGCACGGAGCGTGCTGTACGCGAGTTCAAAGTCAAGTGGGTTGGCTATGAAGATACAACTTGGGAACCATCATCAAACTTGTCATGTGGAGGTCTGCTGTACGACTATTTGCGAGCCAAGAAGAGCGGGAATCGGCTGCAGATGGCGCAAGTGGCGGACGAAGACTAGCGTGACTGGATCACGTATGAATTGTCCACAGGGCGATGCAGCCTGTGGTAACAGACGAAGAACGTTACTGCAACAACAAATTGTATATGCATTTGAAGAACAACATGAACATGATTACGCTGTGGAAGTGGATTAAGAATAAGAAAACATGAATGCCGACCGCGGAGCGATCACTGAAAACGAAGTCACGCGGGACGCCTCAACAGTTAGCTGAGATGCTGGAGAGCGTCGTGGAACGTGCAGCGAGGATTCAAATCGATTCCAAGTGCCTGGCCGCGGTGACCAAGAGTGTCAACGAAGTCGAGTCACCACTCTCCTTCTCCTCTTCATCAGGAACCGGAGCCTCGGCAGCTGGAGCTGAAGCCGGACCCTGCGAATCGTCGGTACCAGCTTCAACCGGAGGAGCAGCAGGAGCATTTTCCGCGGATTCAGCGACGACGGGGAGTGCTGCAGGAGCTACCGCAGGGAGTGAAGAGTCCGGGGCAGCAGGCGCCGGAGGACCGGTTGATGACGCTGCTGTCGGGGGAAGTGCAGGGCGTTCGAGCCCTCGGTCTTGCCCTCCTGAGAAACAAGTCGAGTAATGCGAGGTGATGAGCAAGGTACCGATGATTCAAGAGAAGGATGAGCTGACGTACCTCCAGCTGTTCACGTTCGCGACGTCTACGGGGCTTGAGACGCTGAAATGCGTCGGACACGGCTCGATTCAGACGCTTGGACATACGGTGGCGAGATGGTGAATTGAAGAATGAAGAAATGTCACAACGGGCACCAGTACCGTGGCTTTCCATTGCGACAGGGGCAGTTGTGGTGTAGTGATTTCTCCGTAGTTGCGGATTATCACCCGTCGACAAAGACGTGCCACCGCCCAAGATGTTCAAGCGACGAACCCTCGGTCAGGTGATGTACGGAGACGCCAAGGTGCAAGGGACTCGACGGCGTCACCTCCGAGTTTTCAACAAGTATTGGATACGGGCATATGTCACTGAATCCAGGCTGTCCTTACTATTAATAATGGACTGGCCGGATTCGCATTCAGCGGACCATCTACGGTACGAACCCTCAGTGGCGGTTGGGATGAGTTCGCGGAATACTCAGCGACCTTTGGAAGACACGTTCACCGTCTGGGACAGGGCGCGGACCGTTAAAGATGCTCATGCGACAGTGCAGACGACGCTTGGCATGCAAGAAGATCCATAACGGATCATTGTTCACTTGATATTTGTATACTTGATTAGGACTTCTTATTAGGAATAGACCCGAAAGGTAAGCTTAAATACAGAACAGAATTTCCACTCAAGCACACAGAGCGACGTCCGGCTTCAAGGTAAGCGTCAGGTCAAGCTTGTTTGAGTGTGTTATGCCTGTCGGTGAATTAGAAGCTCTGTAGCGAGGGTTCATCCGGCAAGGCCAAGAGACTTTGTGTATTGGCCGATTATTATCGGGAGGTTTTACGTGACGGCTTATTGTTGCCTATTTGCACGACTGGGAGTGCTTGAATTGCCTCCCTTTTATTTCTTCCAGCCGAGTGTTGAACACTCGGTGATCTCGTAAAAGGCTTACCCGTGCCTGGTACCCTTCCGCTGTTGGGACCACGAGGATTCAAAACACCTGCTAGCTTTGCTCGTGCAAGTAGCGTGCTCTTATTTTACTGGTTGGCCTATATAAGTAGTTTACAAGGTCCAGTTTGTCCCGGTGCAAGGGCAGAACTGGGGTCTTCAGGTCCGCCCGAACGATCGTTTACTATCCTAGTAGACGTATTGTTGTGGGAACATCCTAACTACATCTGTAGCTAGAGTTCACGTGGGATTTCCAGCACCACATGGGACATTATATAACTGAACAGGTGGAGTGTAGCCATGCGTGGGGAAAGGTTAATGCTAACAAACAGGCCCGTTACGGACGGACTGACGGACGGACGCAGACCACACTCCACGAGAGGGGTAAGACTAGCCGGCCGCCGCCGGTACGCGGCAAAGTGGCATGGTTTGTTGGAGATGGGGTGGCCGCAAATGTAGTGCTCTTGGTTTCGCGTGCTTTGTGAGCGTCGCTCACCCCAGTAGGTCATGGCTTCGTGAGCTTAACCACTTACCATTCTGTAGTATCATGTGGACCCGTATAATATCGTGTGTTGCTACGCTTCCGTTACCCCGTACTACAGGTTGGATGTCATGTTCTTCAATGGCCGGCGCTCTTCTGTGATCTTCCTGGCTTCGTGGTTCCCTGCTCACCCGTGGCACACGCTGCTTAGTGGTTACGCGCTCTCTCTTTTGGGTTCACTCTCTTTAGTACGGTCTCTTTAGTGGCTGCTACCTATTCTCTGTTCTCAAACGTTTACGTGACTTGCACCGGCTTCGTGGTATATATTCTTTCATGAGCGTTGGCCTCACATCGCCAGTACTCTAGCCTAAGGGTACTATTCCATGGATTGGTGCCTTCACGCAGTCGTGTCGTTCCGTCGCCCGTGTGTCGTGCTCTCCGCGTGAGGTTCCATCGACCGCGCTATCATGCTATCGTGCAATCGCGGTGTAGTAATGCTCGGGTCTCCTGTTTGACTATCTACGACAGAAGAAGCGCGAAAACCGTCTGCAAATGGTGCAAGTTGCAGATGAGGATTAACAGCTATTGCACCAAACGTTACACCAACTCAGCGGACGACACAGGCCGAGTTGAGATGGAATGCTACTGTGTCCAAAGTACATATACTGAATAATTACGAAATGAAGTCCTGAACGATACCTACGGGACGCCCAGTCAAAAGAAGAAAACTAAAAAGTTGGCGATCCGGACTCCAAGTGAGTTGAACCCGACGGAGACAAATGGGAAGAGCTCAGCGGACTCGACGATTGGAGGCGTGGCGTCGTAGCAGACGTCATCCCTTGGGAAACTGCGGAAGGAGATGCAACATTCGCAGCCGTGGCAAGGAGTATCATCGCCGAGCTAGCCAACGAAGCTGACGCCGAACCAGGTGCCTCAGGAACCGACTCGGCTGAAGTGGGTTGAGGCGGATCCGTTCCACTGGGGAGTGGGGTGCCGAACAGAGACATACTCGGAGACGCGCCTCGGAGATTTAGAGAACCCAACCCATCGTCCGCCGAGTCGTCATCAGACGCACTCTCATTATCTGAGCCGAGCTCACCGATTGAAGACCCAGTGAAGATGTGGATGCCTTGACGATTCAGCCGAGTTGGAGCACCCGGGGCATAGGCAGGAGGCGCTTGTTCGGCAAGATCGAAGTCTTCTTCAATCGCGTCGTCAACAACCTGAGGATCCCACATGACAAATTCGACAGTGGTTCCCAAGTAGGCTCATCGTAGCCGACCCACTTAACTTTAAACTTCCGTTGTGATCGTGACGTACTCGTGGATAATGGTAGCTCATCGTCGAGAATCGCTTCGACTTCATACTGGTTCGTACTGGTGTCTGGCTCCCAGCTATCTTCAGGCAGTAATTCTTCGTCAAAGTCAAATCGCTGAGTGTCTTCAAGGTCGGCGATTAACCTCGTCTTTGGTCTTCCGCCGAGTTCGGTGACTGCCTTCAGACGTGATACATGGACCACTGGGTAGATCCTATATCCACTCTTGTCGGGTAACTCCAATTCATAGGCGAATTCTTCCACCTTCTTCTTCATCCTGAATGGTCCATGCCATCGGTGGGCTAACTTCTTGGTCAGGCCCGACTTGACTCGCTCCATAAACAACCAGACTTGATCTTCTTCTTTGAACAAGGATTTGGTGGACTCATCGCCTGGTTCTGCAACTTCATCTTCGTCATCTGCTGTGTTGGGAATGGATCTTTTCTCCTTCTTGCTCAACGCTTCGTTGTGCTCTCGAGCTCGTCGTACTTTCTCTCGCACTTGGAACTCCGCTGCTAATCGAAGTGCCACTTCTCGTTGTCTGTTCGCTTCTCGGCGCCACTCGACTGCGTCCGCCGAGTTGACTGGGCGTCCCTGTCCGCGTCGTATCGAACTCGTCATAGCCTTGAGTGTAGACTTGGCGTCCCAACCATGTACCAGATAGAAAGGGGCTTCTTGCCGAGTCGAATCTCTTGAGTTGTTGATAGCGTGTACCATCTTCTCGGCGATGTCATCCCAGTCGACTTGAAGTGGGTCTTCCACGTAGACCCGTAAAGTCTGAACCATTGTCTTGACTGACCTCTCTTGTTGACCGTTGGCTTGTGGTCGGTAACTCAGCGTAGCTCTTGATCTCGACTGCATCATCTCGGAGAACTTTTGGAATACTTCACTCATAAACCTTGGATCTCGGTCGTGCCGTATCAGAGACGGAGCCCCGAACTGCCTGAAGACGCATTCTTCAAATACCCTGGCAACTTCGAGTGCCCCGGTGTCATTCCTAGCCTTAGCGATAACGAACCCCGTGAAGTGGTCCTGAAACAACAGCAGTGCAGTATTGCCCCGCTGAGTTCGAGGAAGGGGAATCACGAAATCCATTGACACGACTTGGAATGGATGGTCTGACACCACATTTCCTGGCGAGTAACTTCTCAACTGTGGCTTGCTCTTACTGGTATTGCAGTCCTCGCAGGCCCTAACATGTTTCACCACGTCGGCGTAAAGACCAATCCAGTAGTAGTCGGCCTTGACTCGGTGATAAGTTCTGACGCTGCCCTGATGCCCTCCTTCGATCGATTTGTGACAGTTATGAAGTATTTCGTCGACCATAGTTGACGGAATCACCAATCTCAATGAGAGGCTCGGTTCGCCGAATTCGCCCAGTCGGCGAGCTTCATCTCGGCGGTATAACAAGCCGTCTTCGCTGAGTACAAAGACTTCTGCGACTTTGCCGGCATTCTGAGCTCGACGGTGTGTAAGGTTCTCAACTTCACCTCTCAGGTACGCCTTCAGATCGGCCCACCTGAGTTCTTCATCTTGTGCCTTCGCGATTCGTCGTCTCCGCTCAGTCTGTACTGTCACTGGATCAATGTCGTTGGCATTCTGAGCTGTCTGGGCTGACTCCATCTGCGACCCTGTTTCGACATTCGGGGTCGTGTGGTTAGTCCGCCGAGTCGACGCCCTGCTGACTTGTTCGAATTCATCTCCACTGCTTTCAAACGCAGATTCTCCAGGATTTGCTGACATGGCTTCGTGATCCTGACTTCCTCCTCTTGCTCTAGCCGAGTCTTCATCCAGCTCGTCCTCAAAGTGAACTCGGCGTACTCGGCTACGAGTGACTGCCGTGAGAATCGGGGTTTCCGCTGGGTTGTCTGTGGCGTACAGTTCTTCGGCTACTCGGTTAATCATTCTCAGTTCTGCTTTCCTATCTGTCCCGAGAATTACTCGTCCAGCTTTATCTTCAAGTGCTTCTGTAGCGAGAGAATCAGCCGCTGCGTTATAGTGTCGCGCTATGTGTCGATACCGGACCGAGTTGAGCTGCTTCGTGAGATCCTTGTGTCGAGCTAGCTCCACTTGCAACGTTTCCTTCTTGCATGCTATCACCCCCATGGATTGCTGGATTGCAAGCCGGGAGTCACCCACGATAATCAGATCGGTTATCCCTCGGTCAATCGCCGCCAAGACGCCATTGTTCATGCCGGTGTACTCGGCGATGTTGACCGTGGTGGACGACAGGTACGCACTCGCAGCAATCTCAATGTCCCAATTCGGAAGGCGCCACAGTATCCACGAACAACTTCCATACCCGCCGTATTTAGCCGTCTTCGCTGAGCCATCAAATGACAGCACACATCTCGCAAAGTCAGCTGGTATTTGGGCGTATAGCAGCTCGGGGTCCATTCGAACTGTCGCCGAGTTCTTGGAGGGAGGCGCAAGGTGCTTCAAGGAATCGTCGAGTCCGATAAAACGGGGTTATCGACGCCTGGAGCAACTGGGCGAAGTCTACATCTCGTTCACGTACTCGCTTCACCTTCAAATCGTAGGGCGACAACATAACTGCGAAACTGACTGCGCGGCCGTACAGCGACTTTGACTTACACACCCACTCCAGCGTGGCGAAACGGGAGTAGACGTGTAGCGTCTTTCCCGCCAAGAGAGTGTAGCACACTTTCAGCAATTGTAACAGCGCGACTACTTCTTTCTCAGCGGGATGATAGCCGAGTTCATTCTCCTTTAGTACGCGTCCGCAGAAGCGTACTGGGTGCAGCTTGTCGTCGTGTGGCTGCATCATGGTACTGCTCAGTGCCCTGTCATTGGCGTACAACATTATGTGGACTTCTTTCGCCGAGTAGAAATGACGCAGAATTGGAGCTTCTGCTACCCGTCTTTTGAGCTCGGCGAATAATGCTTTTGCTGACGCCAGGTCCCCCCAGGGCCAAAGTCCGTATCCTTGAGCTGATAGAGTACTGCTCCGTAAACAGCCAAGTTCTGGATGAATCGGCCGTGATAGTTGAGGGCACCGAGGAAAGCTTGCATCCCCTTCTTCGATTTCGGGAAGGCGAGCTCGGCGATCGCGGCTATCTTCTTCGCATCAGCGCGTATGCCACTCGGCGTAATCTCGTGCGATAGGAAATCAACCTTGGGTTGGATAAAGATACGCTTGGTAAAGCTGATGCTAATTCGACATTCTGTGAACCGGGCTAGTAATCGGTCGAGTGTCCCCAAGCAGGCGTCGAACGTCTCCCCTCCAAAACAGATATCATCGACAAACGACCTCCGCTTGAACACTGGAATCAAGGAAGACTGGTCTGGTTCTCCATTAGCAAACATATCGCCGTCCGGTCCGTTGACCAGGTCTTGGACCGGATCGCAGTCAGCTTGTGATTGGTGGTCAGCTTCAAACTTCGTCAGCTGACTCTTCGTTGAATCGCTGACACCGCCGAGCTCTACTCGCCGAGTCCCCGACTCGGCTTCAGCAATGGTCACCCGTTCGGCAAACAACTGCCATCCTCCCTTTGCTTGAACGTATCCCCATAGAGCGTTGTCGATCAGTCGCTGGTAAATCATAGGCGCATTCTTCAATCCAAACGGCATCCGTAACCATTCAAAGTTTCCAAGTGCACAGACGAACGCTGAGGTCTGCCGAGTTCGGCGTGTCATCAAGACTGCCCAGAATCCGCTCGCAGCATCGAGCGAGCAAAACCACAAGTAATTCTCCAATTCGGTGAGCAGGCTATCGACTAGTTGCATAGCGTATTCCATCGGCGTCGTAATCGCATTAACTAGTTTATAGTCAATGCATAGCCGAATATCCACACCATTTTTCTTGAGCACTATCACCACTGGCGAGGCCCAAGGGCTGCCCGAGAATGATATCAACCCAACTCGAAGCAGCCCCTTCAACAACTCGTAAAGTTTGCTCAAGTGGCGGAGAGGTATCCGCCGAGCTCTCTGCTTAATAGGTGCGTGTCCTTGAACGTCGATGTCGCACAATGCTCCGTACGCTGGAGGCGGCAGGGCATTACCCCTTGAAATCATTACCCCTTCGTGCTTTTGTAGCTCTGTCACCAATTTAGCCGACTGTGCTGGCGTATGACTACTCGACTTGACGTTTGGAGCGCCATAGTCGAGTTCTGTAGGCTCAACTTCAGTGAGGTCGGGAAGGAAGGCCAGCTCGTGAGCGTAGTCCGTCATTTCCAAATCTGTCCCACTTCGCTCAAAGGCGTTGGTCGTACCATCGTCAACATCATCCTCTTGCTCGTCTTCGGTCGCGGCGATAGCCAAGTAGTGTTGTCTTAGAGTCTCAGTCGGGTCTCTCGTCGAGATGCATTCATCGTCTTTAGCTTGTCTTAAGCCGTAGTCCATTCCGCCGGGGTCGAACACCGTCGCCGCTGAGTTCGTTACTCCGACCTCAGCGATAGTACCTTCCACCAGTGATACCTCTGGTAAATCATAGCTGTCGTCTGCGTCAGGGCCCGTATTCGCTGAGTTCACTGCAATGGTCGATCTGACTCCTGTGTGTTCAAACTTGGCTCCAAGGCAGATGGTATCATCGTCATGCTGTAAAACCACTTCCGACCCGGTTTCAGCCCACATAGTCTCCAACGCCGAGTCCGCCGTAGCTGGGTCGTCGTTGGGCTTTATTCTTTCATGTAGTAATACCTCCCGACTATCATAGTTCTTTGTCGCGTCGAAGTGCTGATCCGCTGAGTTGGCTGCGACGGCAGAACTAACTTCCTTGCGTGCAAACGCGTCTCCGGGATAGCTTACATCCTGACGACATGTTGTGGCCACGTTCGAATCACTCTCAGTGTTTAAATCCACTGACGCCGAGTTCACCACGGCTGCAGAACTTAACGCTTCGACTCCAGACTCGGCTCGTGCCTCACCTTCATCACTGTCGCTACTTGTATTCACCGTCCAGCTCAGTCCTTCACTGTTAGCCTCAACATCTCTTGAAAGTAATATCTCCAGCTTGGAAATTTCAGTCGTCACGCTTGGGCGCTGTACCGCTGAGTCTGCTACGACGGCAGGACAGACATCCACGCGTCCACACTCATTCCTCGCGTAGTTGGCCGTCCTATGTCACGCCGGATCCGCTCCCAGGTCATTTCTTGCGGCTTGATTTTCGAGCGCCGGGTAGCCGTCACCACCTGGTTAATCCCAGCACTTATAGTGGTCAGGGTGCTCATAGCTGAGCTCACCTCGCCCACAAGACTTGGTCTAATGACCCCACACTTGGCTCGGTCGTCAATAACGGGTTGAGCGTCACGTAGGACTTGTTCCGAGCGTTCTTCAGGGTCTCCTTCCGTTATAGCTGAGTCTTCAGTCGCCGACACTTCTTCCTTGGCCCTTACTGCACTTGTTCCTTCAGCCGCTGAGTTCGTGCTGGCGTCAGAAAAGGCGCCATCGTCTTCAAACTTGGTCAGATGATAGGAGCCATCTTGGCCATCGTGTAGCACCGGCGTACGATCCGCTCGGACGTCTTCCAGCTTGAACGCTGAGTTTATAGCCGTTGTCACCCCTGAAGTCGATATGACGTCGGCGTTACCGCGACGCCTCTCGTCTTCGTCGGCTTCTGTATCAGCTTGGATCCTTCTCCAGCGTTCGGCGCATATTAACTCTGGTCAAATTTCCACTGGAGGGGGTCGGTTTTCCTGAATAGGGTATTTTCATCTTTCCACAGCTGGCGGCTGGTGTGACAACCAGTCCTCGTACAGTCGTTGTTCTTTCTGCAGCAAATCTTTGTCCATCGCTGCCTCAAATGCCAATATCTGCCAGCCGCGGTATTTCGCCGAGTTCACGCGGACATATCCCCATTGGCCAGTACTCCGTGTGGTTGCCATTTTATCACATAAAAGTGAGGTGGGCACCAGACTGACTTGGGTCGTACGTTTGTAATTAGGACATGAGTTGGTCTTCCTCGGCGATTAAAAACTACCGTTGGAATCCAACCCTTCGTCCGTCGCACCCACAGGTCATGCGTCGACTCACTGGGTTGTCGCCTGGGCAATTTGAACTCAGCGGTCATTCGACTTTCGATCGTTAACCCATCTGGTGGTCCGCATGGGACATTTGGTCCGAGCTCGGTCTTGGTCGGCGCATAACTTGATCGGATGAGTGGGATCACCATCTCATCGGGTAGCTTGACCGCCGAGTTGTACAGATCTAGACGGATCCCAGCTGGGATCATGAAGTCAGTGCCAAGAATCAATTCGACTCAGGCATGATGAGGCATTATCCATACTTCAAACTCGTATGCCACTTCCCAGCCGAGTGTCACCTTCACAACTGCTCGTGACGTTGTCACCATTCTGTCTTTACTTATTCCTTGTATGTCGATTCGGTTATCTCGGCTGGCCACTCTCTTGAGACGCAGTTTCCTCGCGAAGTACTCACTAATCGCCGAGACATTTGCTCCGGTGTCCAATAATATCTTGGTCCTTCGGTCGTTCACTGCACCCAATACGAGAGCTCTCATTCTAACTCGGCGATCAAACGTTTGTGCTGACTACCATCCCAGCCGTTCTCCCGGAAGCAGCTTCATGATTCTGGTACGATGCACAGCCTGGTCTGACTGCCGAGTTACACTTGCAATCGCTCGGTGGTTATCATCTCTCTCACCAAGCTCACGTTCAATTCCGTCGATTTCACACATCCAATTGTCATCCCCGCTTCTTCCCTCGGGCCGTCCTGCTTCGCCTACGAAGGCAAACAAGAAGTTTCGCCTCAACTGCAGGTTCAGCTGACTGTGGCAGCCCGGCACATTCCAACCCAGTCAGTGTTGGCGGGCCGCCGAGTTTAAATCACTCGGCGTGTAAAGGTTTTACAGGTCTTCTGGCACTTGCGACTTGTCGACAGAGTTTTTTTTACAAACGCAGCCAGCTTCTCGTTTTGACGAAACAGCTCGCACAGGCCGACTTCATGGACTTGTCTGCAGAATTTGCAGCGTCGCCGACAGTAGTGAGCCAAGTGCCCCGTTCTTCCACAAGCTGCACAAGGTCCACGCTGTGAGTTGTCGCGTGATTCATCTCCACGGTTCGACTGTTCTCGTTGGCTGTACGGTCGCGGAGGTCGGCTCGCTGAGTTCCCCCAACTTCGATTCGATCCATTCTGATCTCTCGCTGAGTTCTCTTGGCGGTCCGGTGTATTTCCCTCATCATTGGTAACGCCGGCGTCTATGTAGTCGTCGTCTTCCGCTGCGTCGTAACCTCCGGACTGGTCCTCATCACCCCATTCGTCTTCGGAGTTGTACGGACTCGGCGGGTTCTGATCGAGAAGTTCCTCCCCGTCAGAGTCAGCGTCAACGACAGTGACTCGGCGGTCGCGCTTTTCTTTCTTTGCGACTGCGCTTCTCATCTCGACGTCCATCTCGGCGTTCATCTCGGCGGCTTTGATCCTTCCGCTTGTCGTCTCGGCCTCGTGCGATCACGAGTCGGATCTGGTCCACCTTACTGATGTCTTCCAACTGCAAGGGGTACATCAAATCCATCACATCGTCATCACCACAATGCAGCAAGAAGTGTTCGACATGGTCAGCCGCGTCGGCGCCACCCTTCTCGTACTGGATCTTGGCTGTCCGAGCATACCCGTTGAGTCGGATCAGGAAGTCGCAGATCGGTTCGTTGACTTTACGTCTCGCCGAGTAGTAACAAGTGCGGGCGGATTGGTCGAACTGTGAGCAATAATAATCCAGGAACGCCTCGCTGAGTAGTTTCCAACGTCGCTGAGTCTTCTTCGGCAGCTGCCTGTACCAGCTCTTCGCCGCGCGTCCCAAGCATAGCAAGAAAGGTTCGCACCAGGCACTTTGGGGCATCCTGGTGCTCTTCATCTCGTAGATGAAACGCTTGAGCCACTGGAGCGACGCGCCAGAGCGGTAGCGCTTTCCTTCGAACTCGGCGATTTTGTCGAGCGAGGCGTGGGTTCGGACTTCTAGGTACTGCGTCGAGTCTTCTTCAGCCGCGTCAAAGCTCAAGTTTCGGATGTAGTCCTTCACTGTTTCTTCACGGTTTCCTCTCACGTCGAAGGCGTCGTCGTCTTCTTTATCCTCCTCGTAAGCTTCAGCCTCGTCTGCAGCGTCATACAATTCACGGTAACGACCAACATTCCTCTGTTTAGCTTCATTGAAGTCAGCATGTGGGAGTCTTCGAAGTACGGAGTCCCTTGCGTAGCGCGGAACACTTCACGTCTCTTCGTTCTCCGGGGTCTTCGGCAAGGGAATCTTGCTTGGGTCTTCGCCGAGTGGTTTGAGCTCGGCTACTCGGCTGTACACCTTTCTTCGTTCCACCAGGGGCCTTCTCCAATCCAAACGCCACTCTCAACTTCTTCTTCCATTGCCAGAGCTCAGCTCCACCACGGGTCAGACTCCAGTCGGACAGGATGAGGCTGTTTGGTCGGCTGTTGCACCGATAGCTCATCGCCTTCAACAGCAACACAGTTTCTTCCACCAACTGATTGATGTTGGCTGCACGCACCGGCTGAGCTAACTCGGGACCCAACATCGGCCACTTCGCCTGCGCCATCGCCACAGGCGCGAACATCATCATCCAATCCGATCTCGTTCTCATCTCTTCGCCGAGTCGAGCCAACACTTTATTGGCGCTCGGCGTATCGGCGTTCCTCGTCGCTTTCGGAATAAGGAGCGGACGGTCCCCTTGAGCAACGCCATGTTCTTCTTCATCTTCTTCATCGTCCGCACCTTCGTCGAGCTCGGCGGATAAGTTACGCTCGACAGGACGTGGGGCTCCCATGCGTCCCACCTGCAGCGTCAACTCTTCCACCTTACCAAGTAGCTCGGCGGTAGTCTTCGTTTCTCCGAGCTCAGCGGTCTCGGCCTTCTCTTCATACTCTCCTTCACTTGCATCTCCGTTCTCGCTCTCCTGGTCTTGGCCATCCTCGTCGAACTGGACGGCTCGTCCCACCTCCATCGTCATGGCGATGAGTCGATGATCCGCCGGGTCCGACCCCGCGAGAGGCGATCCTCCAGCCGTCGCTGGGCTTCTGTCGCTCGGAGTTGCTGATCCTTTGACCATCTTCACTCTTCTCTTTCTCTTCTCTTCCTCTTAACTTGGTTAGCTGGCACCTATAAAAACAAGCACACACTCCTGTTCCCGGGTCGCGGCACCAGTTGTGGTGTAGTAGAACACACAAATACCGTCAGATGTGGATTCCTTACACAAACCACAACGAATCGCCGAGTTAGGTCGGCGGTTGTATGGCCTGCGCAGAGGGTGGTCCCCTCGCGGTCCGGCCCTTCCGGGACAGACGAGTGGCTCGCTTCCGCCTAACCAAGTCAGATCACTTCCGAGGCTCCGCCGAGTTCGGTTCGGCTGAGCTCGTTCACAGCCCTGTGCCCTCCACCAAACGATGGACGACGGCGCGCGAGCGCTTTTACAGGTCACCGAGCGCAGAGGCTGCTCAGCTAGAAGTGTTACGGCACCCGGGCTATCCGACGTACCGGCCCGCTGAGTATGCGGGACTTTCTTTCGCGCGTAGCGAGACTTTGTCCTACCCGGACCGACCTAATCTCTTGGCGCTACCAGTCCATACCCTACAAGTTATGCCTCTCGAGTACTGACGGCAGGCATAATCCAACCCTATGCAGGGACTTACTGGAAAAGTGTACACGTGT
Source organism: Phytophthora infestans T30-4 (assembly GCF_000142945.1). Lineage (NCBI taxonomy): Eukaryota > Oomycota > Peronosporomycetes > Peronosporales > Peronosporaceae > Phytophthora > Phytophthora infestans. The sequence continues at coordinate 2,207,676 of NW_003303739.1, read as the reverse complement.
CTTGAACTAGGAAAATTCTGCTCTGTTATCTTCTGGGAGCCCCTTCGGCTCCCCCTATTTAATCCTATGCTTTTCATACAAATATCTAGTGAAATGTAGTCGTTTCGGATCTCTACCGACCCTTCAGCTGAGTTCCGGCGACCGTTGAGCTCAGCGGCTATCCGGATAGCGTATCCGGACAGACCGCCGAGTACTTACCGTGATCCTTTGCTCCTAAGCTCTGGGTTATCAAACCGAGCCGATTCTTGACCTAAAGTAGTGAAGAAGGTGATGGTTGGATCTTGTGTCTTGCGAGGGGAGGACTGCCGAAGCTTGGGGCGAGGAGGCCGAGGCGAGGGAAGTCACTTGAGGGGCAGAATGAAAATTCAGAAGTGATTGATTGATAAGAACTTACACTGTCTTCTCTACCTAGTTTGCATCCAATCATTTGGTGCATCCAATCACCAACCCTCTGTACTCGTCCAATCATCCTACTCGTCTAATCATCGGTGGCGTAAACATCCTACCGTAATCATCGCGGGATCGTATTGGATTACCTGCAACAGCCCCTCTCAATGCGAACACGCTTGAACGCCAAGAGCCGTCGTTAAATCCTTGTGACGAGGTCCGCCGAGTCCCTTGGTCAAGATGTCAGCCAGCATGGTCGTAGTCTCGCAGTACTCGACGATCACTTCACCGCGCTTGACTTCATCACGGATGTGGTGGTACTTGATGTCGATGTGCTTGGCGCGGCCATGGTTCACGGGGTTCTTCGTCATCTTGATGCACGACTGGTTATCTTCGAAAATCTTGAGATCCGGGGTGTCTTTGCCTGCAGCGTCGAGGATCTCACACAGAAGCTTGTGCACCCACTTGCCTTCTTGGATTGCCAGGCTCAGTGCGATGTACTCGGCTTCACTCGTGGAGAGAGACACTTGACTGCTTCTTGGATCCCCACGATACTGGTCCACCGAGAACTTGAAACAGGTAGCCCGAAGTCGACTTGCGGTCACTGTGGTCACCAGCCCAGTCTGCATCCGAATAGCCACGAAAGTCGATTCCGTTGCCTGGTGAAAAATGGAGTCCGTGCGACTTGGTACCTTGAAGGTAACGGAAGATCCTCTTGACAGTGATCCAGTGCTCGACTTGAGGGTTCTCCATGAATCGTGAAACATATCCAACAGCAAAAGCAATGTCCGGGCGAGTCGACGTCATCAAGTGCATGAGAGCACCCACAGCTTCACGGAACGGCGCATCCAACTTGGTCGAGGCGTCACTGGCAACGAGCTTCATGCTGAGGTCGACTGGACTGGCAGCAGGTTTGCAGTTCTGCATGCCAAAGCGCTCCAGGATGTCGTTGATGTAGCGAGCTTGGGACAACGTGACACTGTCGTCTGCGTTGTCGACCACTTCGATGCCCAGAATGAAGGAACACTTGCCGCTGTCGGTCATCTCGAATCGTGCCTTGAGCTGTTTCTTCACTTCGGAGATCATCGTCGAAGAGCTTCCGGTCACCAACACATCGTCGACGTACACCAGCATCATAACGCAGTCACCGTCGACAACCTTGATGTAGAGGCACGGATCGTAGCTCGAAACGCGAAATCCGATGGAGCGCACATACTCGTCGAAGGTCTCGTTCCATACTCGAGAAGCTTGCTTGAGACCGTAGATCGCCTTGAGCAGTTCCACGCAGTCGTAGCCGTCATCAAGTTCCACGCCTTCTGGAACACTGCAGAACACCTTCTCCTTCATCAAGCCGTACAGGAACGCCGTGACGACATCAAGTTGATTGAGGGGCCAATTGAAGAACTTGGCCACAGCGATGATCGTTCGCAGCGTGACGTATTTGACCACCGGCGAAAACGTCTCGGTGTAGTCGATGCCGTACTTCTGCACAAATCCTTTCGCGACGAGTCGAGCCTTGTATTTCTCGATGGATCCGTCGGCTTTACGCTTGATCTTGAACACCCACTTGGTTCCGACCGCACGCTGGTTGTTCGGTAGCTTGGCGCCACGAAACACTCCACGAAGTCGCATCGACTTGAGCTCTGCTCGGATCGCCTTGCGCCAGTGGACTTGGTCTTCGCCGCTCACAGACTCTTGGAACGTCTTCGGCTCGGCGCTGTCACTCGTCTCCACTGCATTTGCACTCGCACGCCAATACATGGGCTGAGTCGAGTCATCATCATCATTGTCTTCATTCTTGGATTCTTGATGGTCGGAGTCATGGCCCGGAGCACTTGCTTCTTCCAATCCAGCACTGCGACGCGGTCGACGAACTTGTTCTCGTTCGTCAGGGTTGGAGCGAGCTTTGCGTTTTCCCGCCTGCTTGAATTCACGAGTTCCATGGTCGTCCGAAATCTCGAGGTCGTCCAGGATATCCGCCGCATCATCGACTTCTTCATCGTCATCTTGAACGTTGACTTCGTCAAAGGTGGATTCGTCGAAAGTGACATCGCGAGAAATCACCACCTGCCCAGCCTCGATGTCATAAACGCGATACGCCTTCGAACGCTCTTCATAGCCCATGAAAATGCCTTCACGAGCCTTGGGGTCCCACTTGAGTCGCTTCTCCTTCGGCGTCAGGACGTAGGCCTTGCACCCGAAAACGCGCATGTGCTTCACGTTGGGCTTCCTCTTGTACACAATCTCGAAAGGCGTCTTCCCTGGGACCTTGGGTGACGGCAACCGGTTCTTGATGTAGATCGCCGTCATCGCCGCTTCCGCCCAGAACGTCTTGTCCAAACGTGCGAAGTGAAGCATGCTGCGCCCGATAGTCACAATGGTCCGGTTGGCGCGTTCCGCAGTCGCATTGGTCTGATGCGCATATCGAACCGTCGGTTGGACTTCGATGCCATGGTCGTCGTAGAAGGCCTTGAGCGAGTTGGTCGCGAACTCCTTGGCACCGTCATGACGCACGAACTTGACCCTGGCATCGAACTGGCGCTCCACCTTGGCGATAAACTTGCGCAGACAGCCTTCACTCTCCGACTTGGTGCGCAAACAGAATCCCGTCATGCAGCCGCTGGCTTCGTCCGTGATCAGCAGCAGATACTTGCTGCCACCAAGCGACTCTTTCTCCATGGCGCCACAAAGGTCGAAGTGCAGGAACTCGAATGGCTTGTACTTGGGCTTGTCCGGGTTGCTTAGAAATGGTTTTTGGACCATCTTCCCTTGCTGGCATCCGCGACATCCGCTCGAGTTCTTCGACGAAGTCGGCATTTTCGCGTCCGTCACCATGCCGCTCGAAACCATTTTCCGCAATACGTCGTTCGGAGCGTGACCCATCCGCGCATGAAGATCGACACCGTTGATCGAGACCTTGGACGTCGAATTGGCAGATACCTTGGGCACTCGCAGCCAGTAGAGTCCGTCGATCAGGTCCGCTGAGGCAACGATCTTCTTCGACGACTTGCGCGCAATGTGCATCTCGGAGCCGTCAAACACCACCTTGAAGTGTCCGCCTCGGTTGATCTGAGGCACAGACAGCAGGTTCTTGTTCATGCTCGGCACGTAGAGAGCATCTTCGATCCGGACGTTACGCACATTCCCATTAGGCAGAACCACTTGTTGCACAACGGTGCCGACTCCCAAAATCTTGGCCGTTTGTCCGTTGGCAACCATGAGTACGCCTTCGTCGCGCAAGTTGATGTCCACAAACTTGGACTTGTCGTTGCAGATGTGGTGGGTTGCACCACTGTCGATCGCCCATGTGCCGTCGAACTTCTTGCCCGTCGACACTCCACACGCTGTCGACATGGAGACCGCAAACGCGACGTAGTCGTAGTCGTCGTCGTTACGCCAGTCGATATTGTTGGCACCGCGGCCACCTCGACCGCGTCGTGCACCTCCTCGGTTTTCATCCTTCTGCTTGGTCCAGCACTTGTCAATAACGTGCCCCAGTTTTCCGCAGTAATCACACCGGCGAGTTTCACGCTCGGCGTTGAAGGCCTTCGCTGCTTCCTCGATCTTCACCGCCGCAGTCTTCTCGCCTTGTCGCTTGATATGCTCATTCGTGAGCACCTTCACCACATTTTGCGTTCGCAGCTCTGCATTGCTCATCTCCAAGTTCAGCACGACGTTCTCGTAGCTCTTGGGTAGACTGCACAGCAAGCAGATCGCCACATCCTCGTCCTCCATCTTGGCGCCGATACTGCTGAGCTTGGCGCTGATGTTGAGGACCTCGTTGCAATGGTGAAGGATGTTTCCGCCTTCTGCCATCTCCATGCTGAAGAGCTGGCGCTTGAGGTAGATGCGTCCAGCCTTCTGCGATCCACCGTAAAGGGTACGCAAGCGCGCCCACGCGACCCAGGCTTCCTCGTAGTCGTCGACAACATGATGGTAGTCTGCGTCCATGTGGAGGAGCATGAGACCGAAGGCGACGTTGCTGGACTTTACAAACTCGTCCTTGGGCCTGGAGTCCGTGAACGTGGGCGTCGTCTCGCGGTTCACCACATTCCACACCGACTTGGTCAGGAACACGCCACGCATGTAACGGTTCCACGTGGCGTAGTTCTCGCCGTTGAACTTGTCGATGGAGATCTTGGAATCTTGCACAGAAGACATCGTACTTGGGCTCATAACCTGAAGAAGGTGATGGTTGGATCTTGTGTCTTGCGAGGGGAGGACTGCCGAAGCTTGGGGCGAGGAGGCCGAGGCGAGGGAAGTAACTTGAGGGGCAGAATGGAAATTCCGAAGTGATTGATTGATAAGAACTTACACTGTCTTCTCTACCTAGTTTGCATCCAATCATTTGGTGCATCCAATCACCAACCCTCTGTACTCGTCCAATCATCCTACTCGTCTAATCATCGGTGGCGTAAACATCCTACCGTAATCATCGCGGGATCGTATTGGATTACCTGCAACAAAGTAGGTTGGCGTATGGTCGAATCTGGAAATCCCTACACCACAGTCACTGTAGGCAACCAATTGATCGGCTAAATTCTCTGAGGTAATATTGGTCGAGCCTCCCAGAAGGAGACCGTACTCTTTCGTTCCCGATAGATACTTTAGACCACGAATGACGGCTTTCCAGTGATCCATACCTGGATTAGCTAGGAATTGGCTGACCTCTCGCATGTAGAATGCCATGTCGGGTCGAGTGCCTATCATTAAATACATGACACTACCTACAACTTGTCGATACGGAATCGAATTCATCGCATCTTTCTCTTGCTCACTGCTGGGCTGGCTGCTTACGGAAAGTTTAGCGCTCCGTTCGATTGATGTTGCAATAGGGTACGGAATGTAGTCGCTGAAGCGGTCAATGACCTTCGTAGCGTACTTGTGCTGGTGGATAAACATCGTTCGGTTTTTACGGTCACGTTGAATTGACCAGCCGAGTAAGTACTTCACCTCCCCTAAATCTGACATGGAGAAACGCTTTTTCAGGGCTGATTTCAGCTCACTGACGAGTGCTGGTGTCGGCGCAATGATCAGTAAGTCGTCGACGTACACTGCAATGTAACAGGTGATGTCGGCAACTGTGCGTCGAAATACGCATCGATCTTTAATGAGTTTCAGGATCCCGAGACCCTCTAGAAAGGCAGACAAGGTTTGGTACCATACACAAGACGCTTGTTTAAGCCCATATAAGCTCTTAAGAAGTTTACACACTAGGTGCTCCTTGCCCGGGATTTTGAAACCTTCCGGTTGAGCCATGTAGATTCCTCTTTTAAGTAGTCATTAAGGAATGCTGTCTTAACATCCATTTGATGGACTTCAAAGTCAAGAAGAGCTGCAATGGTGAGCAGTAGCCTGAGTACCTCCATCCTGATTACAGGAGAGAAATCTCCTTGTAGTCGATGCCATATTCCTGAAGGAATTCTTTGATCACAAGACGCGCTTTGAAGCGGTCAATTTCGCCAGTGCCGGTATACTTCACTACAAAGACCCATCAGCTACTTAAAATCTTCCTTTCTTTCGGAGGGGATACCAACACCCAAGTGTTATTGTCCGTGAGGGATTTGTATTCCGATTTTGCTGCTTTATGCCACTGGTTAGCGTGGGAAGACTTCATTGCTTCCCGATACGTAGTGGGCTCTGACACATACCGAATAGCTAGTAAGGTGTACAGTAAATGTTGACGTTGCTCCTGTTCATGGATATCTTCCTCAGAGTTGAGGGTTACGCCATCGATTTCCGCAGAGCTATCACTGGCTTCCGCAGAGAGGCGGGGTCACTTAGGAGTTGATTGATGCGGAGGATCAGAGTCCGTCTCCGTTCTAAAAGAATAATGTATGGCTGTTCGGTCAATAGCCTCCCTCAGTGAGGGCAGTACACGTTTGTTCGCTGTGGCAGGTGCTGTTGTTACTGCAGGTCCTGCTATGGATGACGGTGTCGTCACTGGTTCAGACACATGTTCAGCTGTAGTAGTTGCAGGTGGCAAAGGCGCAGGTGCAGGTGGAGCGGCAGTTTGCTGCCGATTCGTGTCCTGTGTGGGCTCTGGAGGAGTCGTCAGGCCATTGAGAGAGGGAAATTCGTCCTCTTTAAAAACTACATCACGACTATAGATAATTGCGTGAGTGTCGATGTCCATCAAGCGGTATCCTTTCTTTTGGTCCGGCACACCAAGATACATACACAAACGGGCTCTAGCGTCGAGCTTGTCTCGGTATTGCTCCGTGATGTGGACATAGTCGCTACACCCGAATACTTTGATGTACTGCATGGATGGAATACGGCTGTGCCAAAGCTCGTACGGGGTTCGACCATCCGTCTTGGAACTAGGAGTCATATTGATGAGAGTGGTCACGTGACAAACACACTCGGTCCATAACTGCTTGGGTAGCTTGCCATCAAGTAGAAGGGCTCGGACACGCTCCATGATGGTACGCATGCGACGTTCTGCAACTCCATTTTGTTTAGGAGTGTAATCATTGGTAAACTGAGCGTGAGTTCCATACTTTTTAAAAATAATGCGGCCAAGCTTTTTGTACTCTTTAGCATTGTCTGCTTGAAGCCGCTGAATCTCAAAACTCCCCTCGTGTGTATTGTCTTCAACACTGAACGTGTATTTAATGACAGATATATCCTGTCTGGAAATATTTAGGGCTTTCTTCCTGAAGTCCTCGGAGCAGTCATACAACTCGCTCCGGTTCTTAATTGCGTAAGTGAACATAAATCGAGAAAAGTCATCGATGAAGATCAAGAAGTAACGGCAACCAGTAAGGCTAGGCACAGGTAGTGGACCACATACATCTGAATGAACTTTTGACAAAGGGAATGCGGCACGTTTAACAACTCTATTAGAGTAAAATGGGGAGCGGTGTGACTTCGCTAACGTGCAGGCAACACAGAAGAAATCTGTCTTTGGACCTAGAGGTATAGATTCATCGAGTCCATGTATGGCTTGGCTCCTAGACAGATCATTTAAGACACGAGCGTTAGGGTGTCCAAGTCGTTTATGTAGAAGCAGAAAGGAACGTTTCTTACCTGAGGCAATAAGAGCCGCTGGAGGTGCCGTTGCTTTGGCTTGGAACTGATACAGATCCGTGTTAGTAGCCATAAGCGCCTTGATCTTGAAGCATTGGTCAGTTTGCATAGCGCACTGTTTGCGGTCAAAGCTGAAGCGAAAATCGTGCTTCACAGCTGCTGGAATTGAAAGCAAACTGAATTGGGGCTGGGGAGCATACAAGACGCCATGGAGAATAAGCGTCTGCAACAGTGCCCTTGGCGTCCGTGACTACCAGCTCGACCCGTCCAATGCCTTCGATGGGGATTCGGTTATTACCACCGACTGTTATCGAGCCACCACTGGAGGCGATGTCGGTGAACCACTGGGATTCATGAGTGACGTGGCGAGTGCAGCCAGAGTCGATCGTCCAGGTGGGGCCAGGTTCTACCTTGGCTTGAGCGGTGAGGCTAAACGTGGGATTGACTGTGGTAGCAACGGCTATGAGACCAGTATCACGACGTCCTTGGCGAGTCACCTTGCGGTTATTACCAGAATCACTTTCGTCGTCATCTCCCTCGTCGTTGTCTGACTCAAGAGGTCGGTCCTTGTAGCGATCTTGGCCGCGTTGTTTACCGCCATTTCCATGGTTGTTCTTGCTACTACCGTTGTTGCCCTTGAAGTCGCGGTTTTTATTGTTGTCGTGTCGTCTATTCCCGTCTTTGCTCGAGTTCTTGTACGGGTGATCACGTTTCGAGTTACCCTTGAAGGCAAAGTTGGCAGGAAGCACAGTCCCAGCCTTTTCTCGCCCATCACGTAAATCTTTCTGCAGGCCCCGACATTGACGAATGTTGTGGCGTGGGCGATCACAGTACGAGCAGACATTAGCGTTGTCACGGCCTTGAGCATGTGACGCTGGAGGTCCCGTAGCCACTAGTGCTCTCTCACCCTTGGTAGCAGAGGTCTCTGGTGTGCCCTTGACCAACGTGTAGCGCTCTTGGGCTTGTAGATCGTGGACCTTGCCTTCCATACTCTGCTTAAGGTCTTCATACGGGATATACTTCCGCTGACCTTTCCAGATACGGAGATCGTCTTTCCAAGACTTGGGCATCGAGTGGAACAGGTAGATAGACTTCTGGCCCTCGGTCATCACCGATTTGGTGGCTTCTGACGCGGCTTTCATCACGTTTTCAAGCTTGAGAAAGAACTCGGTCAAGTCAGAGCCTTCCTCATACTTGATCTCCATCAAGTAGTGTTGAATGAAGTACGGATCACCATGAAAGGCTGCTCCCTCGTATTTCTGGCAGGTGTAGTTGAATATCTCGTAGGAAGTCGTGAGATGCTTGACCAGCCGCACGTGCATATTGTCCATTGTTTTCATCAAGAAGGCCTTGGTCTTGGCTTCTTGGCGACGGCGTTCGCGTTGACTAAGAGGCTGAGGCTTCTCTTTCTTGACGCGTTTTGCGGGCACAGCGAGCTTCGCGCTGGTTAAACGGACGAACTACCGGGAGGTCTTTCCGCTTGAATGAAGTATCGGAACTAGCTCCAGAGTCTTCGTCCGAGTCCGAGGGCGGCTTGAGCTCGTCGTTGCTCTCGTCGTAGTCAACAGCATCGGAGTCGATTTCGACGTTCTTGGTAACTTTGCTATGCGACTTAACGTTGTCGTCAGACATATTGCTGCTGCTGTCTTCACTCTCATCTTCAGACACACCGTCGTAGTCAGGCTGCTTCACGTAGCCGAGTAGGTGCTCGCCATCTAGTGCTGCGCACACACGGGTCTTCCAGACGTCGAAGTTCTCGGCGCCTATTAGGCGTGGAAAGTCGTCGCTTGAGGCTTGGCTTGGGCTCATAATCTATGGCTCGGTAGGCATATAGATAGCAAGGAGAGAAGAAGAAGCTTTAGTTGGAGACGTCGAAAGACGAAGTGAGTGTATTTGAGAGGGAAGGTAATTCCAGTACATGACTGACCTAGGAAGGGGGAGCCTATAGTATTGCTCACTCTATAGCATACTCTACTCTATTGTAACAGCTTACGAAGGGTTTGAGCTGACTGGATATCAGCTCTTGGGTACACCGTACCGTTGTTAAAGAGGCGACTTCAACAACCCTAACGATGGTTGGCAGCAAAATCATGCGTGTCTTGATCCGCAATGCAATTGCCCGTCTGAAACACTAGACCATAACATATGGACTTGCGAGAAAGCTCAGGCAGCTTGGTGTTTTTGGATACAACGATGGACAGGTGAAAAATGTACTTCAGCGAAGCTACAGGAGCTACAACTAGCTAGCACACCACGACAAGCGTCTCCACTTCCTGCAGCTTTCCTTATCAATGCGCCGGGTTCACACAGAAGTTGTGAGTTTACTGTGGCACATTTGTAGTACCACATCGCCAGCTATGTTATGGAGATTGAGAAATAAAATAGTGCTCGACAATGAAGTTAACGACTCTTCGTCAACTCAAGAAGCAATTTATGCGGGGGGGGGGGGGGGGTATCAAGTACAGGCAATAGCAAGCGCTTGAAAACGACTGGAAAAGACAGAATTAAAAGACTATGCCTTGAAGTTTGCCAGCACATCATGAACCTTAACGGAGAAGAAGAGAATGTACCGCACATTTCCGGCTGGATGTTGGAGTTCTTTCAGCGTACCAACCCGCACAACATTCTAGCTGAAGCATGGGTGATCTTCTACCAGAGCCACAATACATATTGTCAAGCACAGATGGCAGTTTGTACGTTATGCCCTTCCCGTAGATCCCAGGATGTGGATTTGCTCACGAAGTACACCAGACCAACAGGTAACTAGCCTACATCACCCCTCTACAGAATGCATTTCTTCGAGTGTCAACTATCGATTCCCGGCTGACACTTCGCCAGCAAAGAATGATACCTACTAGAACCATTGCGTCAAGCGCTCAACAATGTGTTAGGGATACTATGAGAAAACCCTACAAAGAAGCACCTTCAAGCGAATGGACTTTATACAGCCAGACAAAGGTCCTAAAACCAATACAAAATGCAGCTACGTTCTACAAAATATCCTGCAAACCCTTATAATGCCCTTCAAAATGTCCGACATTTAGGAGCATTTACCCAAATATTGGTACTTTCATGATATAAAAGCAGCACATAAAACGGTATGGCGGACTTAATTAACAAATGCAAACCCAAGACCAACCGCCCTTCGCTTGGCTCGCAATACTAGAGGTGTTGCTTTGGCCTGGGACGACAGTTGATTTTTGTGTGTTTGTTTTAAAGAAATAAAAATGAAATATACTGCTAGTGATACAAATATATATGAGACAACGTCAAACAAAATGATACTTACGAGTTATCGAGATAATCGAGCTTAAAGTTGGCCAATTGATTTTCGCACTTAACCGAAGCAGTGACATTTATTGTAAACTTCCAGCGAAAAAACTGTAAAACTACCCTTATTCAATTGCTTTCAACAAGAGCTTTTAAATACAACTTAAATCTCTAAAATTGAAAAAATATTGAGTCCTAAATGTATCGTCATTTCGAGGGCCCATAAATGAAGATAATATTTTTGAGCGACCACAACTTCTTCAGTTTTAAGCATTCTGTAGCTTATAAGGGCTCAAAAGATAGAGATCGCGATTCGTACTTAGGTTCATAAGTATTTGGGCTGTCTCATATGCAGTTTAGAAAATCAAGCAATAAATGAATGGCCCAAAGGACAGCCGAGAGAGACGACGATGGCTTTATGGACATCGAGAAAAGAAGCCACAAGCTGTTGCAGTATGTACAGCCAAACCAAGTGGGTCGCGACGAGAATCGCTATTGGGCCACTTGCTGAGAGTATTCTGGATAAGGTGGCGTTGGCGAGTGACGAGCCGGAGATGATACGATCCTGTGATAATTATACGAAGAGTACAAAGCTTGCACTAGCTTATTACCACTGCTACGGATGCCATCCCGCTTTAATAATGAGCGGCTTCTCGCATTGGGTGAGCCTGAACAAGGGCCTTACTACTAGTAAAATCGATTGTCTTTGATTTGCTGGGTTTTGGGTAGACATCCTTAATCTACCCGAAAACAGTCCTACAAGTAATGAATGGGTCCTGCAGGTGGTCCTAAAATGCAGTTTTTTTCTCAAATGTTTTTCTAACTGCATTCATATCTCCCACTTCAAGCAGCTAAATTTCTGGCAAACCGACAAGCCAACCGAGTATATGACATGCAACTACAGGATCCTGATTCTGTACGGCATATTGTCAAACAAACCGAGCCACAGACGCAAATGAGTCTTGCATATAAGACACCCGGCGTTCTCGAGTGTCTACATGCCGTAAATTTAATTGACTAAAATAGAATAGCCACCTTCATCATCATCAAGGATCTACAATACTGCACCCCGTTTACGCAGGGGGATCATATAGGATTTACAAATAAATGATATTTTAGCATTCCAATTTGAGTTTTTCATTAATTTAAAATCATCACATATGGAAGTTTATCAAAGGTCCAAGGGGGCAGTACTGAAACTTAATTTCACTTAGGTGCGATTCGTAGCGTCTAAAGTCCGAATTCCCGGCGGCGGATTGCCGAGCAGTCTCCTACATTACGACAGACATGAGTGGTGGTGGCGAGTATCCGTTCCCTAAGTACACCTGGTCCCCTGCTGGTGGATGGTGGGCCAAGACCCAGAACTGGCAGCGCAAGACTGGCGTGGCGCTCGTGGTTCTGGCGGCCGTGGCTGGCCCCATCGCTCTATACTCGAGCTTGAACCATTTCAAGTTCCCGGCCGAGGAGCGCCGTAAGCTGTAGACGCCTTCAGCACTCAAAAGCAGATTGGGAAGATCGACGTCCAATTAATATGCGAGCAAAAGAGAAGACGTTGCAGACGAGAAGGCGCTGGAGATATCGGAAGTGGAACCAGCAGGAAAATGCGATTTCCAGAATACCTACTTCCCAGTAAAATGTTTCTACTCTTACATTTACAGTAGTAAACAACAAGTCATTCTGCTGTGACACCTGCCGCTTTGCTCTACTTGCTGATGTCTTCCTATCGCGCCTTATTTCTCAAGGTAGATTACAAAGGCGAGAGTGATGTTGTTGTGCAGGATACTGGTAAGCTTAGGTGAATAAGAGGTGGGGTATTAAATCTCAACAAGCTTTTACTACTTCGTTAGTTTAGGGCCATGTGTGCAGTAAGAAGAAGAACAACAAGATCAGAATTCGTGATGGTTGGCGCCTCGGCGGATTGGAGATAGCGAGGCGGCAGCTTCCGTTGGCACCGCCTGTGTGGTATTTGTTGGTAGCAACTTGGGGAGCTTAAAGGCCCATGCCGACTTGGGTTTCGGCTTTTTTTTTCTGTACGCGGCTGATGTGGTGCCACCTGCGGTTTCCTCCCCATCTGTCTCGTATTCGCTCATATAATCTGTGCCGCTCCTGTTCGTGTCGGGATAAACGCCCACTTCCTCCTGGTGGTCCTCATCATGAAGGTTAATGTTATCATTGTCGCATTCATCGTACACGTCGTAGTCATCAACCTCGCTGTGATCGCCATGGTCACTGTTGTGGTCCTGGTTGCCATGGTCGGTGTCACCACGTCCGCTATCAACCGTGTTGTCGGTCGGCACGTCCCAGCTCACCTTGCCAGATTCGTGGGCGTAGTAGTAAGTGCCAGGGTATCCCCGACTCTCGTGCTTCGTCCACCCAGGTGGTAATTTCTCCCTCGAGTCGCAGTCGTCCGACGAATCAAGTGAGACTGTGTCTTCTTCCGACGATCGGTCGCTACCTCGGCTCTTTTTGTACTTTGCAGTATCCGGTGTTGTCGTCCGCTGAGATCGGGGTACCGCTCTGTTTCTCCTCGAATCGTCACCGTCACCGTCCTCCGGTGCAGAGTGCTTTCTCGAGGACGGGTCTTTTTTCTTTTTCTTTGCCTTCCACATTGCCAACACATCCGACACGTTATCCATTGCTGGTACCTCCTCTTGAATCTTCTCCTTCGGTGTTTCTTTCGGCTTCTTCTTTGGCTTCTCGCGTGGTGGTTCCTGTATTTTTTCTTGTGGTTTCTCCTTCGGCTGCTCCTGAATTACTGGCGGTTGAGGTTTATGCTGTCTCCTGCTCCTGATAGCCGCTAGCGTCTCCTCTTCATCGTCCTCGGACAAATCCAAAAAGCTCGTGTTCTCACGCCTGGACACGGCACGCTGAATTACCTGCGCAAAGCCCCGACGGGTGATCGTTGGCCCTGTAGTGTCAGCCTTCTTTTCCTGCTTCTGCTGATCCAGTTTTGTATGTAGATTAACGAGAACGTCCTCCATGCCTTCTAACATAGCCAGCATATCGTCAGCAACATCGTCCAAATTGTCGACGTCCACTTCCGGGATTTCATCCGTATTGCCGCTATCAACTGCTCGCATCTTTAGCAGTAAAGTCTTCGCCTTAATACGAAGATTCTTCTTCGTCTCGGTCTCTTTCTGCTGTTCCTCCTCTAGCTGTGCGACGCGAAACTCTGCATCTCGCAGTTGGTGCACCGTCTCGAAGAATTGCTCATCCTTCTTGACACTGAAGCGGTGGTTGCGAATTGCGTTCATCCACTTTTCCGCCTCGTCGGCGTTGTCCGTGTCCAAATACAGCGGGCGCATCTTGGGGATGTCGCCTGCGGCCGTCTGCTCTGCCGATGGCCGCGGCAATTTGCCTGAGACTCGAAAGCAGTTGTCTCCTCCCGCTACTGCGCGTTGCAGACAGTCTGCGTTGCGCTTGATGTCTGTCAAGTACTCGAGATCGATGATGCCTCGTGGTGTCTCGTCGTCCTTGGTATTGTAGTACATGAGGTATGTCAGCGGTTTGATCACAAAATAGTATTCGTTCCATGCGCCCGGTTCGTTGTCTGCTTGCTTACGCAAAAAACCACTTTGCGTAGCCTTGGCTGTGAGCGTCTCTGCTGCGCCCTCGGCGTCAATCATATTAAAGCGTACGCGTGGACGCTTAATGCTACATGTAGTTTTCCCTCGACTGTCGCGACTGCCACGCCCCGATCCGGGCGGCCGCGACTTGGCGCGCTGGTGCGTGTCTTGTCTGAAACGCTCACGGGAGCGCTCGGAGCGCTCTTGCGTGGGCGAGTTGGAAGGGTGAGCATCCTGGTGTTGGCGGCGGCGTGAAGGCTCAAGGGACGGCGAACGATCACGTTGGCGAGGCCGAGATGCGCTGCGGTGGCGCTGCGAGCGATGCCTGGGCTCGGGCTGCATGTCGATCGATCTCAAGCAATTGCCGGAGCTCCTAATGCGATGTGAGGGGTAGTGAACGGAGTCTCGGATGTGCAAGTCTCGGTTTTGCGCCTACGGTACCGTCTGGTGAAAGAGCAGGTGGCATGCCGTCTTTACGGTTAGGGAAAAGATCGCTGGTGCTACCGATTTTTACTTTTTTTTGAACTGTACAAATACTTACCGACGGCATTTATTACTATACAGAGGAATCACTATTACAAGTAGGCGTTTACCCAATTCACGTTTACTGCACGATACACAACACTACACCTTTTCAACTTCAAAATGGCGACAGGTAAAATCAAAGTGACAAAACGTAAGTTCAAAATGACATCGAACATAGGAGCCAGCAAAGCCAAACTTGATATTGTCTTTATTCTCCTACAGGCATATCTTTCATCTGGATCGCACGCGCATGGAACTTCATGGTGTGCAACGAGCACTTGTAGCAAAGTTCTGGGGTGATAGCTTCGAGTACGAGGAGGTCTGCAGCCAGCTTTAGGTAGCTTTCACGGTGCGCCTTGATGGTGAGGTGCGGTGGGACGCGTAATGAATGAAAGGCAGTGCGGCCACAAACTGCAGCAACAGTGTCCACTGATTCCATCGACGCCGTACAGCCAGCCAGCATCCACCAAAATTGGCGGGAGTAGTTGCCGCCACTTTTTGCCTCTTTCATCTAATGAACTCCAAACGTAAATACTCCCATAAATATTAAGTGTCAGTGTCATGTCATTTTGAACTTACGTTTTGTCACTTTGATTTTACCTGTCGCCATTTTGAAGTTGAAAAGGTGTAGTAGCATCGCAGCTCGTTAACTGCGAAGTGGTGCCGGCTTGCGGTGGCATTTATTAATCCCCGCCTAAAACTGCAATGCCGCTCACACCTTTACCCACTAAGACCCCACCCACGTCGCCAAACAGGCTGACAAATGCACAGCGACGACAGATCTGCCGCGGCAAACGCTCAGATTCATCCGCATTGGATGTAAATGCAATAGTAAAGCGTTTTCTTGTCGACCCAATTTATGAGCTCTGAGTCTAACTCGGGAAATCGAACTGAACGGTGCGCGACTTTGTAGTCAGAGTTGCAATCTTATGGCTTTGAGTAGGTGTTCCTGCTTCAGGATGTTTGTAATCGTTGCCTGTGATATACCGCGCTGAAGCTGAAACACGTTTAGCCCACAACCCAAGCTGAATGATCATTCTTCAATCGACCTTGACAGAATGGACAAAATCAATAGTTCTGCTCCTACGAATAACAATATCGGTCATTTTTGTTTTACAATCCATTTATGAGAGGATAGAGGTCAGTTAGTCTTAAGTTTGTAAGCGGTCATCGGTAGACTACTGTATCTCAACCACCATTTTGAAAGAAATTTGTATTGGAACATCAATACAGAGAGGATCGTCTTTTGCGAAGTCCACGAAAATGCCATGGTCAAACTACCCACTGCCGCCCAGCTCATTTTCAACTGACAAGATACTTGCTTCTTTCTGATGCTATCAGTACGCACGCACGCGCATTCGAATGCAAGTGCAAGCTCGCAGCTTGCGTAGCCACAATACTACTTGGCTGTATTATGTGTATCAAGCTGTTTGAAAATGTGTGGCCATCGAATGAATCTTCGACGTGACTGGTATTAAAAAGTTTTTATTTATTAAATACGAATCACCGGCGGTTACAGATCGCGATGGGTCCATTCAACACCACGGCATCGTAGTATCGCTCTCGAACATCGAGTCGAAGATCTCTCAACCACATGCCTAAACGACTGATGTAAAGAAACTTGCAAAAGTAAAACCGCGGTACTTGTACTTATTCGCTATTAATAATAGAGAACTTTAGTTTCTGGAATAGCGTTGAATTACTTCAGCCCGTACCGGTACTTTCGCTCTTATTTAATAGAATAATTTTAGAATCTCCATCTGGAATTGTGGAATCGCCTTTTTTGTGTGCACATTGAAGTTTGAAGCGGCTGCGGGCTGGCTCGCACAGTGCGAGTCGTTGGCCAAGTCAAGTGCCCTCCTCAGGCGTTTTGCTGCGCGAGTCGACAACATCAACAAACTGAGGGTCACGTTGTCATCTCCGCACCTTACGGACTTCGCTCGGGCTTCGCGTGAGTCACGTCGGATTGCTCTATTAAAGTTCGGAATCCGAAATGGGTGTGGACTCTCATCAGTGGTGGCAGCGGGGGTGGTAACCCGCCGACGCGGCTTGGAATCGCCCGTCCACATTTGACAGAATCACGACAAAAGGGCAGGATCCAGGTTGGAGCAAGTAGGCATTGAGATGACGCATGGCGCGTCACCGGGCTCTCCGACCATCTATCACTACGTAAAGTAGGTGCCATAAGCACAGACTTGTAGGGCAGTAGGTGTAGAGCAAGTAGGAATAGAATGTAAGACACGTGAGTGCCGGGCAAAGTACCACGACAGGACCACGGAGTTCTGGTGCTTGCTGCCTCTCACTCGTTGTGCACGCAGCACAGCAAAAACAGTTGTGAGAGTGAGAGCTGCCAGCACCTGAACCTCCATGTTCCGCAAAGTTAGATTAGCACATACTCAGTCTAAGATAGTCTATAGAAAGCTAAGTAGTTCACCATCACCTGCAACGCAGTTGCAGTTGCTCACCGCCACCAATGTCGTCCTTCATACAGTCCTTGGTATCTTCCGCACGCCGCTCGCACGTGAGCGCGTTGCAGACCGGTACGCCGGGATGCAGTACATGCATAGACACGCGTAGGATTGTAGGTTGGATCGGTAGTACTGGTATTGCCAGTGTCTTGGGCTGTGGCAATGACGTCTGGCACTGGACACTGGCAGACCGTAGCAAATAGCATCTCACAGTAGCAGGATAGCATCTCCCACTCCCACTTGATTTTGGTGATGCAGTGCCGAATCGACGCGATCACATCGCTTCATCCGTACACACACCACTGAGAATAGTCGTACGATAGCCACCACCACCGTAATTTGCTAGCTGCATAGTCTCCCACTCGAATCGCACATGTCCGTAGTCCAGCGCAGTTGATTGCATGCTAGTGTTGTGGTACAGCCACACGAAACTGGTTCTTCCAGTCGGCACACAGGCACACTACATGTCATCGTCGTCAGTAATGTCTAATCCGTCGTTCTTGACCGCATCGCAGGTGACGCAGTCAAGGTATCATGCATCGCAGTTGACGCAGATGTAGCCTTTTCATTTACAGTGGCGGCCATGTCACTGTCTGCCACGATAGGCAGTACCTTCAGCATCTTTCGGACTCGGGAGAACTTGACCACCGCAAGTGGTTTGGTCATGATGTCCGCCACCATGTCCTCCGTCCCGATGTGTTGCGTAATGATCCGTTTGAGTTCCACGTTCCGCCGCACCATGTGGTATTTGTTGTCAATGTGTTTTTGCTTGCTGTGCTTGCCGGGTTTAGTCGTTAGAGAGATGGCTCCCTGATTATCTCCGAGTAGTACAGGTAGTGCATGTTTCCACACTAGTTCTCGGCAGAGCTCTGCAAGCCACAGCAAGTCCTTTGTAGCTTCAGCCATTGCAACGCACTCAGCTTCACATGTGCTCTGAGCATTGATTTCTTGTTTCCTCGACGCATAGGAGACAAGATTGTTGTCCATTGTCGTCACGTATCCACTGATGCTGCGGCGGTCAACTGGATCATTAGCATAGTCAGCATCCGAATAGCAACCCACACGTAGGTCACTCGCTGACGCAACATCCATCACCAGACCAAAGTCACGTGTAGCCTGCAGGTAGCGCAATACCCGCTTGGCTTGCGCATAGTGAGTATGGTCGTAGCTGGCTAGGTATTTCCCGAGATGTCTGGTTGCGTGTGCGATGTCAGGTCTTGAGGCACTTACAAGGTACTGAAGCGCACCAACCAGCTCTCGATAGGGCAGGTACTCGGTCGTAGCAGGAACAACCGCCTTTGAGGGTGTCAAAGCCTCAGGCGTAGTACACCCATTGCACGTCATCATGTGAAATCGTTTGAGTACTTCGAGTACATACTGTTTCTGGCAGTAGATAATCTGTCGACTGGGTCGGTTGATCAAGATCTCCACACCTAGTAAGTACTTCACGGTTCCCATGGTCGTGAGCTCAAACGTTTCTTGCAGCGCGGCTGCAATTCGAGCACACAGCTCACGTGGACCCATTAGTAATAGGTCGTCCACGTATACAGTTAGGAGCATAGTCACTTCTCCATCCTTCTTCAGCGCGTACAAGCCGTAGTCCGACTCCAGTCTTTCAAGCCCAAGTGTCAGCAACTTGGCATGTAGAGCTCGGTTCCATACGTTCGGTGCTTGTTTTAGTCCATAGAGGCTCTTCAAGAGCTTACAGACAAACGCTGGCCCATCTGTTTGAAAGCCTGGTGGTTGCTCCATGAAGATTAACTCATCGAGGTCCCCGTAAAGAAACGCGGTCTTTACATCGTACTGAAGAACTTCCCATCCTCGTTGAAGGCGAAGTAGATGGCAACACGGATCGTCCCAACCGGATTACCGGTGCGTAGGTCTCACTGTAGTTCACGCCCAGTTGTTGTTTGAAGCCATGAATCACGAGACGAGCTTTAAATCCTTTCACACGCCCTCGTTCGTCACGCTTAACAGCGAACACCCATCTGCACGTAATAACCTTGACGCCTTTGGCTGCCGCGCGTGGCACCAATTTCCATGTCTTGTGTCGTTTCAGTGACTGTAGTTCAGCAAGCATAGCAGCCTTCCACTGAAGCCAATGCTTGCTCTGACGTGCCTGCTTGTAGGTCGTCGGTATCTCAATGTCCACATTGATAGACATCACGTTGCCCACCACATAGTCAAGAAGCCGCACACTTGGCTTCTGCGTCCTTCGAGGTCGCTTGAGACAGGGTTGAACAGTAGGATCGCGAATCTCAGAGGTTTTCGTCTCCTTCTTTTCTGGTTCAAGTTTCTTTCGCGTCTTTCGTTTTCGTCGCTTGCCAGACTTGGGTGCCGCAGGTGGCTCCTTCGTCTCATCGTTCGCAGCAACTTCAACTGGTGCATCTACACCGGCTGGCGACTCTACTTTCTGTTGCACTCCCACTGGACTCATGCTCTTTGTCCTGCAGGTCATCCTCTATCGGCACCATCTCGAGCTGCTTCGTCACATTCGAAGACTCAGAGCTCCAACCAGGCAGGTACGTCTCCATACTAGTCTTGATGCGTGCCACCGGAACACTATCGGGCAGCTGATGATCACCATCGTCATATGCGTTCTCTAGGAGTTGTTTTACGTAAGTGCCGTCACTTGTAAACTCCTCGTGAAATCGCGTGTTTCGTCCACGTGTAGTCACGACTTGAGCTGTCTTCAAATCCAGAAATTTGTAGCCCTTGGTATCATGACTATAACCAAGTAATAGAGATATTCGTGCTCTCGGCTCCAATTTTTCCTTCTTTTGTCTGGACTCAGGAAGGACACGCACGTGTGCCACACATCCCCAAGTCCGAAGCTCATCCACATCGGGTGTCACACTGTACAGCTTCTTGTATGGCGAGACCAGACCTAGCGGTTTAGTTGGTAGCCAATTCAGTGTCGTAACAATGTGTAGAAGTGCTTCTCCCCATAGCATGTTAGGAAGATGTGTAGCGGTTAGCATAGCACGGATGCGAGGCAGTACAGTGCCATTCGCTCGCTCCACCACACCATTCTCCTGAGGAGAGTAAGCATTCGTGAACTGCTGCACAATCCAATGCTGATTGCAGTAATCTCTCAGCGCATTACTGGTGAATTCACCACCCTGAACAGAGTGCAGTCTCCGAACAGTGAGCTTGAGAAACTGAGTCCGAAGTTGATGTAGCAAAATCTTGACGTACAGTGTAGCCGCACTCTTTCGTTCGAGTAGATACGCCCACTTGAAGCGAGTAGCTTCATCAATGATTAGCAGGAACATAGTTGCACCACCTTCCGTCGGTTCATTCATCGTGCATATGTCCATCATCAACATCTCGAGCGGTTCAGACTTCCGTTCAGGAATCCTTGCATAAGTCATCCGTTTAGTCTTGCTAGCAGCACACGCAACACACTCGTAGGAGCTCAGACCTTGTGCATTAATCTTTACTCCGACATCGAGCTTACTCGTCAGCTCTCTCACAGTGTCCATACTCATGTGAGCGAACCGTTGGTGCAGTAACTCCATCGTCTTTCTGCTGTCTATGTCTTGTTTGCGTGCTGCCATCACCATCACTCCTGACACTCGCTCTGCCTTCAATCGGTAGATATTGTCTCGCATGATAAACTTCAACGAAGTACCTGGCTTTGAGAGCCAAGCTGACTGCTGATCATCTGAGCACAGCAGCTTGTACTTCCCAGCCGTCTGCAAGTGACCGAGGCTGATAATGTTCACCTTTGCATTAGGAGTGTAGACCACGTCCTCAAGGAGGCGATCTTCTTGTTCACCAGTTGTTTGGTTTACAATGCGTAGCAAGACAGAACCTCACATAGTTGCATGTTCCGATGTTCCGTTGGCAAAGTCAAGCCGACTGGTGCGATCTTCTCGAATGGTAGTAGATAGAGACAAGTCTCCACAGACATTCGCCTGAGAGCCAGAGTCCAAAATCCACTCCACCCAATCTGTGTCATCAGACTGCTTTACTTGGCTTCGACCAATCGCATTCACCTGTCGAGATCCACCGATACCATCATTCCCACGATTTTCGCAGTGTCTAGGCGAGTTTCCACGACGACTTGGCGACAAGTTCCGACGTTGAAGATCATTTCGACGAATGCAATCATTCAGTAGTGGTCCACGCGCGGGTGATGGTTCACTACGTCACGGCTCTTGCGGCTGGGGTCCGTAATGACTTGGCGGCTGGTTGTTCGCTCGTGGCTCACGACGAGCAGACCAATTACGACCACGAGGTGGCGAACGCCAACGCAATGGCGAACGCCCACGCTGCAGTGATCTTCCTCTCGGTGAACGGCTTCTTTCAGACTGCGGTGGTCTTCCTTGTTGCAGGTTTCGGGGCGGTGAGCGACTCCATCTACGTTGCGGCGACCTTCCTCGTTGGAAGTCCCAAGGAGGCGAGCGGCTCCTTCCACGTTGCGGTGATCTTCCTCTTTGGAAGTTCCGCGGAGGTGAGCGGCTCCTTCCACGTTGCGGTGATCTTTCTCTTTGGAAGTTCCGCGGAGGTGAGCGGCTCCTTCCACGTTGCGGTGATCTTCCTCTTTGTAAGTTCCGCGGAGGTGAGCGGCTCCATCCTTGTAGTTGTAGTGAGTCAGCTCGTCCTGGTATAAATCCACTGCGTCCTAGCTCATAAGAACTCATGTTGGACTGATATCCTCGCCCGTAATCTTGCTCAGGTCCTTGGCGTCCGCGTCGCTCAACATTAGGTCCACAATGATCATCCCCCGGCACAGGTGGACCCACTTGTGGTCCACCTTTGGTGTACCATAGCTCAGATCCAGGTCCTTGCGAGCTCTGCATCAGTCCTTGACCCAGATAATATAGTGCAGTTCCCAAAGCAGGAGGTGGGCCAAGCGATTGGCCACTCTCCCACTGGCTTTTCATCGCCGCTGGTACAGCAAATTGCCCCTCTTGGTGTCCTGTATGCACTTGTCCATCCTTTTGTTCTTGTTCTCCACCTTGCATATGATTAAAAGGAACGTTCAGTTGCAGTTGTTGCGGTGTCGTTGGCACGTTCGGGTGTACTGCAGGTGTACACTTGGACTCGAGTCCGACTGCCGACGTCTTCACCTCTTCAGCCAGATTCATATCTTCAGCCTCACTGCTCGCAGGTGTTGTCACCGAATTCACGGGAGACATGTGTGCAGCCGTCGCCACACCATCGTTGTTCCCATCGTTATTCGCCAGTCGTGTCGTCGCACACAACGAGAGACCCGAGAATAGGCTCGTTGCTCACTGTCAGACTGGGCAACTTCAACTCGTCTTACCGAGTTGATGAAGGAAGCTGGCGACTTCTTGTACCTCAACTTGTTCTTAAGTCTCTTGGCCAGGTCTGGTCTCAGTTGCATGCCAGTCTGCGCAGTGCATTCTGCATACCAGTGACCATCTCCATTGCAGTTAGCGCAGGCTGTGTGCTGCTTCTTCTCAGCTGCAACCTTTGCCTTCTTGCGCTGGTTCTTCCCACGTTTCTTTCCAGACTCACGTCCACTTCCACTGTTGTGTCCATGTCCGTAGCCTTGACCTTGTCCTCGTCCTTGGCCAGTACCAACCTGCGCGACTTGCATCGTCCGCGTTGTAGGCCGGTTCGTCTGCTGTTGCAGCTGATCACGCTGATGTTAAGCGGAGCGCAGGCGCTGCAATGCCTCGGACAGCTTTAGGCCACGTCGGTCGTGTTGGTTGATCCAGTCTGCGTGTTCACGCGCGAGATCTCGAAATACCAACACGCAGTTTGATAGAAGTAGGCTTGCATGTTGCCATTCTTCAAATTCACCATTTCCTTGACGCAGGAGTGTCACCTTTCGTCCGATGTCCTCCACGTACGCAGTAACGGACTCGTTCGGTTGTAATCGGCGAGTCACCAAGTCCTGTAGCAAGTAGTCAGGGTTGATGCCGTCTCCAGCCTCAAAGTGTTTGGTAATCGTTGAATACAGCATTGCTGCCGCATCCATGTTGTCTCTTATCTCATCGATCTTGAACATAACGCGTAAGTCCACAGATAGAGATAGGGCCAACGCGGAGAACGCCTTGTTCTTTCGCGTCGCATACCACTCATGATACTTATGGCGACGTAGACCTTCCTCTTCGTCATATCGCTCTCCTCCATACGTAATGTCGCCTAGCGAGCGCGTCTCGAAGTCCAACGGCACCTTGCTTCGCCACGCTTTGTAGTCTTCTTTCTTGTGAAGCTTAGGCAACACAATGCTTGCGGAGTTGCGCAACGCCTTGGTGTGGTCGGACAGCTCCTTGTCGTCGTACCGACCACCGGGGTTCATGTTGTCCAGGCTGCTCTCTCCTCGGCTCGTGTAGCTTCGTCCACTGCCAGCCAATCCTTGGCTCGACGGTGGTGGAGGCGGAGGGGCGGATTTTCAACTGGCCCCGCTTCTTCGATTGTGTTCGAATTCTGCATACCTTCGAGTAACACTCGAAGCAACGGTCGCCCACCAGTAATTCCGACCAATGAGCGAATTAGTCGCTCAGCATCAGATTGCGATAATGTCGCATCATCCGGGCCATTCAGTCTTTCGACCAATCCCGAAATATCTTCTCCTTGATTCGTCAAAACTTCTTCTTGTGTGTTTTCAACACCAGAGTCCACGTCAGTCGATCGCTGCGCCCTGATTGGGCTCATAACCTGAGATGACGCATGGCGCGTCACCGGGCTCTCCGACCTTCTATCACTACGTAAAGTAGGTGCCATAAGCACAGACTTGTAGGGCAGTAGGTGTAGAGCAAGTAGGAATAGAATGTAAGACACGTGAGTGCCGGGCAAAGTACCACGACAGGACCACGGAGTTCTGGTGCTTGCTGCCTCTCACTCGTTGTGCACGCAGCACAGCAAAAACAGTTGTGAGAGTGAGAGCTGCCAGCACCTGAACCTCCATGTTCCGCAAAGTTAGATTAGCACATACTCAGTCTAAGATAGTCTATAGAAAGCTAAGTAGTTCACCATCACCTGCAACGCAGTTGCAGTTGCTCACCGCCACCAATGTCGTCCTTCATACAGTCCTTGGTATCTTCCGCACGCCGCTCGCACGTGAGCGCGTTGCAGACCGGTACGCCGGGATGCAGTACATGCATAGACACGCGTAGGATTGTAGGTTGGATCGGTAGTGCTGGTATTGCCAGTGTCTTGGGCTGTGGCAATGACGTCTGGCACTGGACACTGGCAGACCGTAGCAAATAGCATCTCACAGTAGCAGGATAGCACCTCACAGGCATCCGTGACCAGGCCGATGTAAGCCTTGCAGCACATTTCAACAAACGTATTTGTATATTCAAACCACTGTATTCTGACAACCACGATTACATGCATTGCCTGGGTTAACGATTTGCATAAACTAGTACATGTGCTTAGCACATGTATTAGGTGCTGATTAGTAAGCTACTTGTATACCAACTTCTGTGGCGATGTTGGCGCTTGCGCTACGGAGTGCTGAACGGTGGAGACTCACATGTGCAGCCCCAGATAGAAATTTTGCTGGCCGTGCTTCTTCTCAAACTTCTCCACCGTTGTCTTCACAAAACCTTCTGTCAGTTCGTCCACCGGCACGTTCAGCTCTCGGCAAAGCTTAAGGACGCGCTCACCTCCGGTTAAGGCTTCCTGAGGGGTGTCCACGGTGTCGAGGCAGATAATATGGAGCTGCTTGGTCTTGAAACTCAGACGAATCCGCATCTGAATGTCTGATTCGCAACACTCACGTGAGCAAGTTCGCAAGTAAACAACGAAGTTGACCGATCGCCTTACCTTCCAACACGGTGAGAAATATGTTAGTCCAGACACACAACGACGCCGATACTGATGAGCTGCTTGTTGCTGAGGCTCTGCCAGCGCTCAGGTGCCGTCTTGAGCGGCCTGTCTCGCTTCAAAATTTGAAGGACACCGTTGCCGGTGAATAGCGCGGCGTCCTCCTTTTCCAAGATGCTGTGCATGGTCGCGTAGGGCGTGAGGAACTTGAACGTGCGCGCTTCGGAGATGGTTTTCCCTGGAAATGTCACCCGGCGGCCAGCACCATAGGAATAGACGCGCATCCCCGCTGAGCTTAGACTTTCATGGGCGGCGGCGCTAAGGTTCACGTTGTTGACGCACACCATCGCGAACATGGGACGTGGGCTGGGTTCGCTGCTCAGCATGTCGTCGTTCTTTGTTTTATTTTGTTTTCCTTGCGGCTGAATAGAAACTGAAGCATGGAAACTTCAAGTCCTAGGCTAGGATTCCTAGAACTGCTAGTAGCAGTAAAGGGAACCCGGGCTCCACCTTCAAACGTGCCTGGAAACACTGTGAACCCGAGGGCTCCGCCTTCAAAATGTGCCTGGAAACACTGTGAACCCGAGGGCTCCACCTTCAAACTGTGCCTGGAAACCGAGGGGTATCTCACGAGGGGTGTCTGACCGCGTCTGATATTGTCAATTCCGCCCCAATTTGCCGAAGCGGGACGATTCGGAGAAAGGCACGAAGCGAACGGCGAATCGACGCTGCGTTGTTAAAGGCCAAAATTAAGAAAAATTATTTTTATTATCCAATGAGATGCCATATTTACGTTGAAGTTGAAGTGACAGCGCATCTCGGACTGAAGACTCTGCTGCAGCCAGCGCTCCTCGGGCAAAATGCATGCCTTTATGAACTCGTCCCGATCTTTTGCCGACGCAATGGTCATGCCATACTCATAAATCATCAGCGTCACCGTTGTTCCTTATGTCACCACAAGCCACTGGTTCTATGCCTGGCGAGACTAGGTGAAGTCTACTACACGTTTCTTCACCGTAGACTGCACAAGTTTAGCTCGCTCTGCGAGCTGAGGAGTCTCCACACTCCATACACCGTCAGTCTTGACTGCATGCTTCTTCACACGACCAGAAAGCATTTCCCAAACAGGTTTTATAATATCGTTTAATGACCGTCAATTAAAAACAGAAGCACGCAGTGTTTCAGCTGACGAATCACGCTGATTAATGGACGTCTTTACAATGGTCCGCACAAGTAATTAACAGCGATTGTCAGGGGGGTGCTGCTGCTGCCGGCGCTGCCGGTGCAGCATCCTCTGTCAACCATGTGGCTACATGGTTCACCGAAACAGAATTTGGTGCTGTTGCATCAACATAATCATCCACAAGCCCCGAGATTTCCCGTGTACCTGGTGTCCCTGGGGCCTCTGTACCTGGTACTGGTGCAGCAACTTGATCCAGAACATTCACTAGCCCCGTTGTCGCCTATGAAGCAGCGGCTTCAGCCATAAATTCACCAGCTTGACCCGCCGGGGCGCCTTGAGCAGGTCACACAGCAGATTCAGTTCCCGAGAGACTTGGCTGCCTTGGCAAAGGAGTGGCCACTTCCTCACGCGTTGGCGGATGGTCAGGGGGGGAAGAGGGTCCTCTTGGAGTGAATGGAATGATGCTCGACTTGGCGGACGATATGGAGATGCGCATGGTGCATGGTCACGCCAGAGCGGAGAATGCAGCGTCATCTTCGGAGTGCGCGCACTTGTCATGAATGAAGATGGCGCGTCAGAGGTGTATTCTGTATCAACGTCAAAATGCATTCTGTATGTTAGGCTACACGATTGGGTGCGCGATTGGGCTGGTCGTGTCTCTCACACACCCGCAGAAATTTCGAATAGAACGCACAATACAAAAATCGTAATATTTCAGACGCCCGCGACCCCACTTATATACGGACTGAGAGGTCACATATATCTTCTTGACAGTGTCGTGCATTCCATTCTAATATTTGCGTGCTGGAAAGATTGTAACACAAGTACATGTACAGTCGTGCACCTCGTATTCGGCGGGGTGGACCATATAGAGTCTACGAGCTGCGAATATTTATAGAGGAACAGATGGAATCCAAATGTACTACTTTGTATTACCTTAATTAAGTACAAATGTCGCTGGGTAGCTGTATCCCTTCACGCGAGGCAATGCTAGTGACAATGGCACCTGTGACGGTGGCGTTGCCGTGCCATCGCTTGTCGACCTCGATCCGATTCATGAGATACTCGTCGGACGAGCGCTGCGAAGCCGTGCGAAACCTTTTGCGGAGAGAGTGAGCATTCGGGACGTCTTCGTAGTCCCTCTTGCGCTTTAGAAATGCCTTGAAGGGTGGAGCGCTTTACGTGGGTTTGAAACTCTTGTGTGGCCCACTGAGTGAGCTAAGACAGTGTCCATGATGGCTCTGTGGCTGCCTTCATGCACAATGTTTACTTATTGGCGAGATTCAACGTAGAATAGGCGGACGGGCGACGTGCCATGGCGTTTTGCGACAAAATTTATAATGAGCTGTTGTATGGTGAAGTGATTGAGCTGATACATCGTGGCGGAAGTGCGGCGTTTCATCCCTCCTCGAGGAGGGGAATACCATTGAGGTTATTTGGTCCAAAGGAGATGGGCAACTCATTTGCGCAATGCATGTGGCGCAATCATTAGATTGTGCAGGTTATTAAGCCATGCCGGGGCCGAACGTGAGGTGCACGACTGTATTCAAGCAAAAAAAACTACAACATTCACTTCGTGATGATTATTGCGCTTGCAAGCTCGCTAGTGTCGAGAGGATCTTGGCTTGCGAGGCCGAAGCCTTCTTTACGTTGAATGTGCTCGTCTTCAGCGACGGCATGTGCTCGAGAAGAGATTCTGGACGATGCTTGATAATAAACTTCATTACGGCATGCATGTAGTGGAGTGCGTACACTGCACAGTCGACAAAGTTAGCCTGACGAGGCTTCGTGACGTAGTTGTATGTGGTTGTTACAGTAGTGTCGCTGGTACCAGATGCTTTGGCCTTAACTAGAAACCATTCGATCACAGCAAAAATATAGTCTGGTTCATGACCACCCCGCAATGAATTCACGTGGTATATGACGGTGCTTTCGCTGGAAAGGGGGCGCTCAACTCCCACAAAGCTTCAGTGGTCGTCCATCACAACCGGAAGATCACGTACGTGTGCGAACTCCAATTATCTTGCCGATTTATTTCATCAGCACTCCGGTCTGTAGCCATTCGACCAATATACGCAAAATTAATCTCAAAAAAATTGCTGATGTACCCGAATACACAAGCCTATCCTTTTCAAAATACGCCGCAATGCAAAAGTCGGCAGCCGCATTTGTTACCATGTTGCCTTCCTTTAAGCTCTCCAAATCATTCGCAAAATAGTGACTCCATTGTTTGTAGCTCCCTTCGAAGACGCATCCTCTGTACTTCGTTGGGTACTTGGACCAGTCCGCTTGTAGTAGCGTACTAGGAACCGCGAGACCCACGAACTCTGCGCACTGTCTGTTTTAAGAGCAAACTGCTCAATTCTGCTACAGTAGTCAAACACATCTTCCCTCTTCACCTTTCCATCTTCGCGACCGCAGGTATCACAGTACTCAATAACTGCCCATTCGTACGTTTCCATCTTGTGCTTACGCCCGCCTCCCTTTTCACGCTTGGCGACCCCAGGCTCATAAGTATCGAGTTTATGCCAATATGTTTTCTTCCATGATAGAAGCGTCGGTTTCAGCACATTTAGCTCCGTAGCGGCTTTGCCTGCGCTCCGATCGGAGTGGTCTCGCCACGTTTTAAGTTTTGCTATCCGCTCTCGAATGGGAGTCTCAGTACGCGCCATCGCGGATCACTGCTTGGGGATTGAGTTTGCCTCAACGAGAGTGAGAACAATGAGTGGTCACACCAATCTGAACGGATACGCAGAATAGATTGACCGGTCAGTTTATTGTAATATACGTTTATTCAGAATAGACTGACCGATCAATTTATTTAGAATAGTCAGACCAGTCAGTCTGTTTTAGTCTTGTCGAAGTTCAAAATAGTCTGTGGTCAGTCTATTCTGACTATATTGATTAGTAGAATAGACTGACCCGTCAGTCTATTCTGAATATATCGGTTACTAGAATAGACTGAGTGGTCAATCTGTTCAAAACAGACTGATCTGTTGTTTTACGCAAGCTCTGAATAAAAAAATTGACCAGTCAGTTTATTATGAACAGCACCATTTTCACAATAAACGGACCGGTCAATCTTTTTTATTTGTGCTCGGAACAGATTGACCAGTCGATGTCTAAGCCACGTACCATTACAACTAAATTGTGTAGGTATCTAGCATCTTGCTGAATGCGTTAAGGGACAAATTGTCACCCTTCCGCGCCAACTCAAGTTTTTCTGCCGCCTCGTTTGGAGAAATGTTATGTGTAATAGCTGTCTTTGTGATGGCATCATAGTATTTTTGCGCCGGAGATAGAAGCGAGCTTCTGTCGGGTCTTTCCGCCATTTAGACCCGAGCTTCTCATTTGCCTCCGAAATTGACATGTTTCCTGCAAGTCCCACAGAGTACTCTTTCCACAAGTCCACAACCGTCGAGATTGATCTGATCAGCTTTGGATTACGAGGATGAATTGACTGCGGAATTGCACATGATGTAAAGGGCGGCTGCGTTACTGCTGACTGCAGCGGATCATGACCTGATGTGCTGTCTTCCCAGCTGAGTACAAGCCGTTTGTTTGATAGAGCCTTTAGTGTATCTATCCCCGCTGCTAGCGCATCCAGCTTGCCGTGTAGAGATTCCATTCCGTTCTTCAGCACGTCCGAAATTTGAGGCACTACAACCGCAAGCGATTCTGTTTCAGGCTGTGTAATCGCTGGTATCAACGAATAGAGTTCCTGATCAAAGGATGCGTACTCTGCAGTGGAAAACAAACTGTGCTTCCACAATTGATGATTGGGATACTGCCGCAGCAGCACCACAGAGTCTTGGAGAACTACCACTCGCATGTGACGGAGCATTTGAATGAAGGCAGCTTCAGCAATTTCACGCGTCGAGCTTTGAGCCAGTTGTTTAACTGCAGCCTCAACCTCAGGGTAATCCAGTTGTTGTAGCTCAGAGCTTGGAGTAGCAGAACCTCGCTGCAGCCAGTAGCCGCCACCCTTTGTCGGATATCCAGCCAAGGCTCGCATAGCCTTTTTAGGTAGGGATGTAGTTAGCATCCTTCCATCCGCGCTGCATTCCACCTCTAAAGACGCCAAATTTGTTCTTCACTAGCACCAAATGTCTCCGCCAATTTCGCCCCCGATCCTCGATTAGCATGTGTCCAAACGGCTGAATCGATCCCGCACGCCGCGAAAGCTCGTTTGATACGATTTAACTGGGTATTGTACAAAATCTCCTTCGTTCTGTCACCACCATTAATGAGGTGGATATCGTACCACCTTTCGCGGCATGTAAAATCGGGAAATGGCTCACAATCAATTTGCCAGTGCCAAAAACGATTGAGCGCTACAGCATTAAATGGGCACACATTCACGTTCTTACATCGCATGGCTGCCCCGTACTCGATGCGGCCATGCTGATTAGTTTTGCCTCGATTCATGGTGATCACAAGTGGCGTGCATGTTTGCGAGC
Organism: Phytophthora infestans T30-4; assembly: GCF_000142945.1. Lineage (NCBI taxonomy): Eukaryota > Oomycota > Peronosporomycetes > Peronosporales > Peronosporaceae > Phytophthora > Phytophthora infestans. The sequence continues at coordinate 2,177,033 of NW_003303739.1, read as the reverse complement.
CTTCATCCGGTAGCTCCAGCGTCAACATATCAGGTAATTCAATAAAGCGGCGACTCTCGCCCCGTGCAAGAAGTGCATGCCCCAAAAAGAAATCCACACGATCACGCAAAGAAGCACCGTCGTTTTGAGACAACCAATCGTCAGTGAGTTGAGCCATGTCTTCGACATTATATTCATCAAGAACGGTACCCAGCGCTCGATCTGCGTAGTTTTTTTCGCTTGCGCTCAGTTTCCGACCGCTTGAGCGTGTCGAAAAGGTCGTGATAGGTCTTCCCATGTGGATGTGGGTGGCTATTTAGAAGTAGAGCCTGCTGCAACGTGTACAGATCGATCACATCTTTGGCATAAGCCTCAACGCCAGCTAAAGTGAGAGCTTTAGCGTCACCAGCTTTGGTTTTCTGGCGCTTGTTACCACGAGGAATAACGAGCGTCTTCAAAAATATAACTAGTTTCCCTTCAGTGACAATACAGCCATCCAAATACTTTTTACCTGCACACCACGTTTAACACTCGGCTTGTTTTAGAGCGTACTGCTTAACGGTGTTGGAAGGGCGCGCAGCGGCGTGGTCTGTGATAATGTCTGTCACCACTTGATGAATTTCTTGAGAATTCACAATATCATCACGCGTGTGCTCGTCCATTTAGACGCTTCGAAACAATCTCTACGGGGGGGGGCGCCTGCGAGTGCTCGCTGTCGATCAGAGACTGGTGAGTTGGCAAAAAGAATTGGTTACTAGAGGTATTTTACTATAGGATTTATCTATAGAGATACAAATTAAATACCAAAATAGTATTTCGCAACTGCTTTGTCCAATACCTTCAGACCTAGGGCTTCGATCGAAAGACGCCGTCCATCTCGTCGGGAGATACCGTATGATACCAGATGGGTCTGAGTCATGGTTCAGAATCTTACCCCGCCCCTAGTGGAGTGTGGTACCGTCCGTCAGTCCGTCCGAGGGTAGGGTTAATAAAACTCACGCAAATACGCGCGTTCTACTGGCTGCCGAGCGCAGCGAAGGCGGCGTCGATTCGCTAAAACTACATTATGTGGCGTACACCTTATATGTGGTCTACACATCGTACTTAAATGCACCGTTCAAATTTCATTTTGCCCCCATTTTTAACGCTGGAGCGCCACCTCACGCGAAGGGCGCTGCCTGTGTACGCGTTAGTTAGCATAATTAAACGGCGCCGATGAGCACACACGTACTATATCGTCGTAGGAGCTGCTGTTTTTTTAAGGCCCTGGCGACATATATTTCGGCTTAAACTCGAACTTTAGCACTTATTGGATTTAGTATGATGTTTTAAGCTTCGTAGTCCTTTTGAAATAACTGCAAGCAAAAAAAATGCTACTCTTAATATCATTCATTTTTTTTGCTTGCAGTTATTTGTAATAGTAGTACACGCACATACATGTATTAAATTTAGCGCTAAATAAAAATACCAGTGTTATTACTAATTTTATAAGTAGAAACGTTTTAGTAGTAGTACACGTAATTATTAAATCAGTGTTATTTAAAATCCACAGCTTTTTAATAATTATTACTAGATACTTTTCAAATGTGACTATAGTGGCGTCCTCACACCCACACACACCACTCCGCCACCGCGAGAAGAAAACGTATTCCCTTAGCTGTGATAATTAGTTTGTATTCGCCCGTGTAATGTGCGAAATAAGATAGTTGGTGCACTTCCCAACACGTTATGTAGCGTACATCAAGCGCACCACTGAAGAACACGAGCCCAGGTAAGAACACGAAACACGGAGCGATATTGAACTAGACAATGTACACGCTGGGGTGGAAGCGGAGCACGGGTGGGCACGAAAAAAATAAAAGCCACGAGCTATTCAGAAAGAGACGAACCACGGGAGAGCACGCAGCCATAGAACCTGGAAGGACAAGATCATGACGGGAGTTTACATACCACGGAAGAAGGCTAAAATATTGACACCCCAGCATGCTGAAAAGCACGGGTTACGGAAGAGCACGGACGTTCGAAGCCACGGTAGAACACGAAAGTGCTCAGAAACAATTCTCTAACGAGACCACGGTAGAGCACGTACCGGTGAGAGTGCATATAAACAATTTTCTAACGAGACCACGGTTAAACGCGGAGTTCAGTCAGACGACCAAACCTGGGCCCGCGGGAGGCCAGAAACAGGAAATCATCAATCTTTGTAGCACGATGCCTGGGTAGAACAGGAGCTCACCGATCCATGGAGCGCGCCACTACGGTAGCTAACGATAACACAGACGACAGACCAGCCGCGACATCAGATATAATACGATAGCATGGACGGTGGCCCGGCCACTAAATCAAAGATCATCGAGCCTCGGATCACGATACCAGTGTAGAACTTGAGCTTACCGAGCCACGGAGAGCAGTAGTAAATTAGAACTCGATTGCACGGACGGCGGACCAGCCACGATATACAGGGGGCCGCTTGGGGTGACCACGATTGCACACTGTGGAGCACGATGCCATTGTAAAACACGATAACACGGGCAACGCAGATGCACTACGCGAGCACAAAACCATAGATCATACCGCGCGGAGCGAAAACCATGAAGTCCACGTTCCGAGCGCGGAAGCAGGGTGTTATACGGGTGGACCGCCGGGTCAGTTAGCCACCAAGCTCGCCAGGGCTCGGCTGGATCCACATCGTGAGCACATTGGACCCAGTCTCTCCCGGAGGGAACCCACGAAAGGTTAGCGGGAGAGTAATGGGGAACGGACGGATCAAAATAAATTTCTTCGTCCACCAGAGGAGCAGGTTCATCGCCGAGCTTCTGAGTGACCGCCGAGTAAAGCTGGTCGTAGACAGCGACAACCAAAGATCGCAGGGTGTCACTACGACGTTTGCGCTCGCGCTTGTACACCAGCCACAGCTCGTATACCTCAGCAAGCTGAGCGGGCGTGGCAGCCGGGTTGACGTCAGGATGGAGACCCATCAACACACTTGACTCGACGATCCAATGACGACGCTCATAGAGAGCTACGAAATAACGGGTCATCTGGCCATCTGTCTGGATGGGCCTCCCCGCCGAGTCCAAGGGACTGTCGCCACGAAGCTTCACCCACATATCTCCAAGAACTTGCATCAAAGTTCGAGGTCGGGTCTGAGAGGACAAACACCGCCGAGCTTCCTCCAGTATCGACGGAGAAAAGAAGAAAGGAAGCTCAGGGAGCATCCGCCGAAGACGCTGACAAGGATGGCTCGGATCAAAAACGGCCATGAAAGCTCGAATGCCGTCAAGAGAACACGGCGTAGGGGGCACACGACTCTTGCCTCCTACCAGCTCCATCTGCACCCCTCCGCTCAGTGTATCCAATAATGCATTCCAACAACGGGTTGAGCCGAAATGCATAAATGGTACCTCGCGAAGTTGCCATGTGAAGAGTCAAGCGACAATCCTTGGACACCGCTTGCGAGGCTCGAGTCCGTAATGTCGCCAGCGAGAGTGTAAGAGCGCTGGGTAGTGTGACCAAAGCCGGACGTGAGGCAGTCGAGCTCGGCTGAGAGAGAATCGACACGACCGGGAGCCTACTTGGCGAAGGAGCAGCCGGAATGGATTGAGCCGGAGCCGGATCAGGGGTCGACGGAAGCTGCCGATGCTTGTGGTGTCGGTGCGTCTTGTGATGCTTCTTGTGCTTCTTGTGCTTCTTGGATCGCTTCGACCGATGACCGGTAAGACTCGACAAAGCATGACGCTTGCAATGCTGCTGCTTCCCCGAAGCCGACGCAGAGGCAGAACTCGTCCCGTCACCAGAATCCTTCGATGAATGCCGCGAGGAGTGGCGATCACTCGGCGGCAAGGACCCATCGCTCATCTCGTCGTCAGAGCCGAAGATTGCCGTATGAAGGCTTCTCGCTTTGGCAGAACGACGAGCATCTTCGGCCGCTGAGTCGGAACCTGAGGGACTGCCAGCCAAGCTCTCGGATAAAGAAATGGGATCCAAGAGCGACCCAGCGGCAGGATTCGTCAAGCCGGTGGACGGTGCAGAACCGTCGCCAGGCCCTAACACCTCGTCGTCAGACGCGTCAAGGTCCTCGTGCAGCTGAGCAGTCACAGTACGGGCAGTTGCAGCAGATCTCCGGATGGGGCGCCCAGACGGAGACGTCAACACTGCCGAGCTCGCAGGGAGAGACGGCCTGAGGACACTCACGGCCGGAGTCACTAGGTTAGTCAGCGTGGTGGATACGCTCAGACCCCGAGAAGGAGAAACGTGAGAAGATCGGCCAGAAGACGACTGGGAGCACCCAACCACCGTTGTCACGACGCTGACCGGTGCACTCGACTGGGGCAACCCAGCGGAGACGGGCGAAGTCGAGCCTGGGGCACAAACGCTCGTAGCCGGGACAGGCAGCGAAGCCACGACATCGGATGAAGATACCGGCGGTGGGCGAGTAGCCGCGACTGACGAAGTCGCCGGAGGACCGGAAGACGAAGAACCCGCCGAAGCCGTCGAAGCAACTGCAGGAACGGTGTCGACGGGCGGCTCAGGCAACTCAAACTCGAATTCAGCCTCGCTCGAAGCGTCATCGTCGTCTTCAGAGCGAGCAGCGACAGCGGGCTGAGTAGCAGAACTCAGCTGAAGGTGACGAACCTTCTTCCGCCGTGTCCGACGACGGGACTTTCCAGAGCGTGGCCTTCCTCCATCGGATACAGTAGCTTGAGGAGAACTTGAGTGCAAAAGGGCACTGATAGCCTCGTGTCCATCCTCCCCGGGAAGTGGACAAGCGTACGGCTGAGGCGGATGCGGCGCCGGTGAGCGATGACGAGGACCTGCAGCAGTGGGAGACTTGGGGCTAGCATAACGTCGAAGCCGCTGAGTCGAAGTCAAGTTCGCCAAAGGTGTCCGGTGAAGCTGTGCGAGGGTCGGCTCGGGTTGGCTCGTAGCCGCTGCTGAGCTGACTGGAGCCGCAGCCGAGTCTGCCGATGAAGTCACGGAAGCAGCTTGACTAGCTGGGAAGGCCACACCGGGACCAATAGCGGAACTCGCCACTGGAGCATCTCGGCGAGGATGGATAATCAACTCCAACCGCCGAGTTTCACCGGCTGGAATGAGAAGCGCCTCAGGGAAGCGAGACTCCAAGACACGACACAGCCGGGCGTTGAGGAGAAGGTCGGACGGATCAAGTTCAGGAACCTGCAAGCCACCGCCAGCAGCAGCAGCAGCCATGTGAGGATCGTGCATCGGAATAATACCATTCCGACGGATGAGCCGCTTCTGTCGCAAGATCACAGCCCGCTGCTCAGCGATCACCGACTGAGCGTGCCGCAAAGGTTGAGTGCCGGTGGAACTGTACAACCGCACCGACTCCTGCAGCTGCTCGAAATGCTTGGAAGCGATGCCCTGAAGAGTGACAAACGCCGCATCCCTCTCGGAAATGGTCCGGAGAAGGACGTCGATCTCAGCGTCTCGATCCAAGACTTGCTGATGATGGAGCTGGGCTTGACCCAACGCCGCGTCAACCTTGCTCTGCTCAGCTGCGATAGTCCGAGCAAGTTTTACCTCACTCAGAGCTATAGCCTTTCGCAGTGAAGCAAGGAGATTAGCCGACTGCGCGGCAGCAGCCTCCAATCGAGACACTTGCTGTTGAGCCGACGAGAGCTGAGTTGACAAGTCGACGTTGCAGAGAGCAAACGAGTCCAGTCGCCGAGTCAGTGCGCGGTTCTCCTCCTGAACAGCTTGATTGTCAGCTCGGAGATCGCCAATGATCTGTGGATAATCAAGAGCGGCGTAGTTGCCTTTCAAGATATCCAACAGTTCCCCCGCGGAAGCAGCATGCAAGATCGCTCGCCGCTGTACGGGATCAGAGGGCTCCACGGAACGAGTAAATCCGTAGGCCATGAGCCTCGCCAAGAAGGTCAATTCTTCTCGGCGCTCATACCCTTGCTCGTTAACTCTGGCCATGAGGGAGTCAAGACTCACTGGAGCAGCCGAGCTTGGCTGGTTGGTGGCGCCCGAAGTGGTGTCGCCCGGCAAGCTCGGTGGACCAGGAAGGCGCACGCGAGAAGACCCCACCGACTCCGCGTCGGACTCATGAGAAGTTGTCAGGTCGACCAACCCAGCTTCATGCTGGTCGCTGACCCCACGAGTACCGACGGGTCGAGGAATCGACTCAGCTGGCACGCCTTCACCTCGACGAGGAGTGGGAGAAGAAGGATGGCGCCGCGAGTTGTGCTGGAATAACATGCGAAGAGTAAGGATGCCAAGTGAGTGACAGCGGAAGCAACGAACGTACCGAAGAAGGTGGTGGAGAGCCGCGAGACGTCATCAGCCGAGTACGGACCAACGGTGGCAGAACCAAATGAAGGATTAAGACACTCACCAGCTCGGCTCGTATCATAACCGGGGCAGTTGTGGTGTAGGGATTTCCAGATTCGACCATACGCCAACCTTCTTTAGGTCAAGAATCGGCTCGGTTTGATAACCCAGAGCTTAGGAAAAAAGGATCACGGTAAGTACTCGGCGATCTGTCCGGATACGCTATCCGGATAGCCGCTGAGCTCAACGGTCGCCGGAACTCAGCTGAAGGGTCGGTAGAGATCCGAAACGACTACATTTCACTAGATATTTGTATGAAAAGCATAGGATTAAATAGGGGGAGCCGAAGGGGCTCCCAGAAGATAACAGAGCAGAATTTTCCTAGTCCAAGACACGTGTACACTTTTCCGGTAAGTCCCTGCATAGGGTTGGATTATGCCTGCCGTCAGTACTCGAGAGGCATAACTTGTAGGGTATGGACTGGTAGCGCCAAGAGATTAGGTCGGTCCGGGTAGGACAAAGTCTCGCTACGCGCGAAAGAAAGTCCCGCATACTCAGCGGGCCGGTACGTCGGATAGCCCGGGTGCCGTAACACTTCTAGCTGAGCAGCCTCTGCGCTCGGTGACCTGTAAAAGCGCTCGCGCGCCGTCGTCTATCCTTTGGTGGAGGGCACAGGGCTGTGAACGAGCTCAGCCGAACCAAACTCGGCGGAGCCTCGGAAGTGATCTGACTTGGTTAGGCGGAACCGAGTGGAAGCGAGCCACTCGTCTGTCCCGGAAGGGCCGGACCGCGAGGGGACCACCCTCTGCGCAGGCCATACAACCGCCGACCTAACCCGGCGATTCGTTGTGGTTTGTGTAAGGAATCCACATCTGACGGTATTTGTGTGTTCTACTACACCACAGACTCTGACTATGCCAACTGTCCCGACACGAGACACTCCGTCGGAGGATATATAACAATGCTAGCAGCCAGTCCTATCTCATGGCTTTCGCATAAGCATCATACTGTAGTTCTCTCCACAACAGAGGCAGAATATATCGCCCTGTGTCACTGCATGCAAGAGATGATATTCCCTAAACTTCTCCTCAACGAACTTGGCTTTGCTACAACACAAGCTAACACAATACACGAGGATAATCAGAGCTGCACCAAAATCTGCTACAACCCCGAACTTCACGGACGATCAAAACATATACATGTACGATACTGTTTCGTGCAAGAAAAAGTAGAGCGGCATGAATCCAACGTCACCTACTGCAATACGAAAGAGATGATAGCTGACATCTTTACTAAAGCTTTAGGTAAGCACCAGCCTAGAGAACTAAGAGCCAAGCTCAGAATGAAATGTCTGAAAGCAGGATCCGGCCACTCAGTATAGAAATACACTAATAATACAACCGCATGAAGCGTGTCTATAGCTTGCGCTCTTTTAGACTTTTTTACCACTGGGTTTTATCTTTTTGTTCGCACAAGGTTTTCTCTCGTTGAGGTTTCCCTGGTCAAGTACCGAATTATATAGACACACGATAGAATACATACACATCCATGCATAAAGACCAATTTTGCTGGGAAATTCCATTGTCGATTGGGCAAACCCGCGGAAATCCTACCGACTCCTATCGTCTACTTTCAGATCTTGAAAGGACGAACAAATGCATAAAAGCTGATCCATCCACCTGCGGATGAGATCGGCTTACCTTCTCGTAAGTCGTACAGAAGGTGCTTGGTCCCTTGAACTGTGAGCACCGCTCCATGACCGATAAGACGATGGTTGTAGGCTCCGACGATATAGATTCCATCCTTGACCTCGATCTCCTCCAGTACGCGGGCACCACGACGACCTGGAATAGTGTAGTTGTTCTTGACGAAGGCGTTGTACGCGATGTCACGTCCTCCATCCCGAAGTCGTCTTAAGAAGTCACGCACATCTGTCCAGGCTGCATCCTCGCGGAGATCACGACCGTACTGCACGAGAATGTCCTCAACGTATTGGTCGATGTCCTGCTGAGTTACGAGGTCTGGGCGACCAGCGAGCTCTGCTGCACGCTTGAAAGCGTTGGGCACACACAGTCCATCGTCATCCGCTCCTAGCAGCCCCACGCCGACCTGGTCGTCTCTCCAGAAGTCCTCAAAGAGTGGCACGGAAGAATCTTTCCAACGGTCGACGAGATCTACCTCTTCAGCGAAGCCATCCTCCCGGGGCTTGATCCTTGGTTCCCACGACCGCTGATACAACTGCTTTCAGCTCCTGTCGGGATGTACCCAAAGCACTCGGTACATAGTGCCCAGGTCCGTCTCGCAACGGTCGTTGATATAGGCCACCTGCCACACCTCGACTGTTGACGCAAATCTACGATCAACAGTCACACCCCGACCAGTATAATACTCTCCCCATATCGGGTAGTGTAACTGGTCGGTGGCACTAGTCTTACCATTGGTGGCAGTAGCTTTGTGGTTGGTGGCAGCAGTCGTGCCATTGGTGGAAATAGCTGGTTTATTGGTGGCGGTAGCTGCTGAATTGGTGGCAGTAGCTGCTGAATTTGGTGACAGTAGACCCCGGATCTGCTACAACATCCGTACAGATTGTGACACTAGCCGCACGGTTGGTGTCAGACGCTAATGCATTGTTTGCCTCAGTAATGGCAGAGGTAAGCGCGTTACCAGCAGATCGCTCAATTATATCCTCTGCCCGTACACGCCAGAATCTGCATTTTGAGCACCGAAGGAAACACGCAAGGTTATCGTTTTAGCAAATTGGGCATGCCCATTTGGCTCTTAAAGTGTTACTCTTTTCCCTCGCTTTAGTGACATCACTGAGCGGTTGTGACGCCACGGCGTTGGGATTCGACTGCCGCGCCCTTGATTCTGCTCCACTGCTCTCCTCCATGCTCATGGCAGTTGGTTCATGCCTCAGGGTATCAGCTGCGCCAATAGTTCCAGTCGCAGCGCGCAAAGCAGCTCGCCCTTACTTGGCTGCACGTATGGCCGCCGCCTTGCGAGGTTTACGTGTTGGCTTTCTGTTCGTCTCCGCGTGTCCTAGCGCAGCGCCCTTAGTGACGCCTGTCCTCCAAACTTTTGCCATCGGGCGTGCCAGCGTGACCCTCTTCGCAAACAGCGAAAGTTGAGAGCGCCAAGAAGAATCAGCAGCGCTGGCTTCCTCCTGGTGTCAGTTTTCGGACTGACTTTAAAATATTTTTTTATTGGCTTGCAATATCTAATCTTTGGGTATTGTCGAACAATATTAAAAGAGGTAGGGAGGCTGTTGTAGTCGCCTCTTTAACAGTGGTACGGTGTACCCAAGAGCTGATATCCAGTCAGCTCAAACCCTTCATAAGCTGTTACAATAGAGTAGAGTATGCTATAGAGTGAGCCATACTATAAAAATTCATTCCTAGCCAAGTAGCGTTTAATAATACTTTAGTGCTTGGAATCATTAACGACAATTGCTAGGCTAACAGAGAGCGCTGTGCCTCACTGTCTGAAAGTCATGTACTTCCGTGGTACTGTAGATTTAGCGCTTCCCATTTTGTGTTACAGCCTAGGCTTTACTGACTTCCAATGTAGGTTTTTAAGCCTTTACGTAGGACCCTTTCTTAGGGGCAGCTTTAACAAAAAGGGACAATACATGTCATCTCTCCAAGGGATGCCCATAGTTAATCTGGCGCTGTAACAAATGATCTCTCTGGACCTCCGAGTGCAACAAAAACAAAGTATCTTGATTGGCTTAGATACGACCCGAACGCCCTCTAAATGGGGTGACTATCTGGTTCTTGCCCCAAATAACACTACTGTGGTGTCGGTAACCACCCGGAATTGAAGGCTCCCTCGCCGCCGCCGCTGCCGCAGTTTTTGATTGACCAGGATCAATTTTGAAGAAATGAGTGGCCAATCGCTGATTGTCTGAAAGGGACTCGTGGGAAAGTGACCGAGCCACTCGGACGAGACGGTGTGTCATACCCCACAATGTAATGACCGACCACGACTGGACGGATCCGGATGATATCCGGAGGTGGCTCTTCAAGGACTCGCCGACCAGTCCAGTGGTTGCAAGATCTCTCCATAACGGACAAATTCACACTAGATATTTGTAAATGGCATAGGAAATAATAGAATATGATATTAGCGTCTTCGTGCGCAGCTAAAAGCCTTACCCAAATAGAACATTGATTATTTTTCTTATCTTTTTTTCTCTGATGTAGCACTATCAAAAAAACGTGGTGCCGAGATTACCTCTTTATAAAGCGGCAAATAAAAATAGGTGCAGTACCTTTTTCTTTTGGACAGCGACAGTTTATTTGAGAAAGGATACCGAGAAGAAGGAAGTTGCTGTGGGCACGAAAGGCGCCTACGACGGCGATCTGCGCTCGGAAACACCATAGTGTCATTGGGGGGGTATAAAGAATACCAGACAGCGCTTACAGTCTGCACGTGATAGCAGGATTCAGCAACTTGTCGGAGCTGTAATGCTAGATCGACGCTGTTGTACAGCGTCGATCTTCATAAGCATTACACTACAGCGGCTGTAGCGGTCTTTTCAGTACACACACATGCTCGCAAGACGGAAGCGCTGGAAGTGAAGAAGCGCATAGCCTCCTGGTTCGTGAGATACTAGCACTACTGCACGGCCCCCACGCCCAGGCCCTGGGCATGGGAGCCAGGGCCATCCTAGTTTACACGTCACAAGTTGGACATTCCGTTCATTTTCTTAGCCATTACTTGCCCTCGCCATAAGCCTGCACTGCGACGCCCTCTGTATGTGAAAAATGATCTAGCACTTCCGGGTGAACATGGAGCCACGCTCGGCGCAGGGCCTCAGCATGATCCCTGACGTCGCGCCTGGTGTCGACACCAACTAGCGATCTTTCTTCAGATACAGCGTATCAGATTGGTTAGTATGAATTAGATAGGTTTATTAGAGTAAATTAGTGTGGCGTTTGGACATTTCGACAATTTATTTGACTTCATTTTTCAAGAGCAGAAAAATCGGCAGCCAAAATGTAGATTGCTTTTCTATTTGGACTGCGCTCTATTGAGCGGGTTTTCCTCCCGATCGCACAAGAGTCAAGCCCGGCTGCGGTAAGTGTCCGTAGCGCCAGGACCCGCTTGGTCGCCAGGATTATGCCTGCTGGTGACCACGTTTACTGAAGGGGCAAGTGATCATCAACCCGGCGAAACTAAGAAACTGGAAGGAGAAGACCGTACTTAGCCTATTGTTGAGGACGAGACGTCCGACCCTGAGGATTGCAAGAAAGAGCCTCCCTATACCTACCGACCGAGAGATCGAAGCTTAGGTCGTCCTCGCTTACCGGATGAACAAGCCCTGGACCCTTCCCTAATGAGGGCCAGCGAGGTTATTGCAAGTGCGAGCGTGATAGCAGACTATTCGTCGCTCGTGACTAGTGCTGCTTGAAGATCTCGGTGTGCCTACCAACAGAGTCAGGACGCACACGGTCTATTATCATCCCGGTGTACTGAGGGTTGCTGGTCTTGGTACTGTGTACCAGTTGTATCCATTGACTGATCAACCTGAACTGGTCCAATACGATCCCGCTGTGATTATGGTACGTTGTTTTTACCACCCATGATTGGACGAGTAGAATGATTGGACGAGTACAGAATGATTGAATGACCTAGGTAGTGAGGAAAGTGTAAGCCCCGATAAACCAATCACTTTCGAATCTTCCTTCTTCCGCTCAAGTGGCTTCACTCCGGTCTCCGCGCCAAGTGCAGAAGCCACTCCGTGCAGACCAAAGCTTCGTCCCAACACCTCTACACGTTATGAGCCCAAGCACCATGTCCTCTGCCCATGAGGCCGTGCTCAAGGTCACCATAGACAAGTTCTACGGTGACAACTACGCGACGTGGAACCACTACATGCGTGACGTGGTTCTGACCAGGTCGGTATGGCACGTAGTGAACCGGGAAACGACTCCGAGCTTCACGGATATCCGGGCCAAGGATGACTACGTCAAGGCGAGCAACATTGCGCTCGGACTGATGTTGCTCCACATGAACGCGGACTACCATCACGTGGTTGATGACTGCGACGAGGCGTGGAGCGCGTGGACGCGCTTGAAGATGCTGTATGCTGGGTCGCAGAAGGCTGGTCGCATCTACCTGAAGCGCCAACACTTTAGCATGGAGATGTCGGAAGGCGGTAATGTCTTGCATCATTGCATCGAGGTCCTCAAAATCAGCGCCAAGCTAAGCATCATCGGCGCCAAGACGGAGGACGAGGACGTGGCGATCGGCTTGATGTGAAGTCCCCAATAGTTACGAGAACGTCGTGATCAATCTGGAGATGCGCAACGCGGAGCTGCGGTCGCAAGACGTTGTGAAAGTGCTCACAAACGAGCACATCAAGCGACAAGGTGAGAAGCCGGCGACGGTGAAGACTGAAAACGCGGCCAAGGCGTTCAACACCGACCGATAGTCTCGCCAATGCACGTACTGCGGGGAATTGAGGCACATGATTGACAAGTGCTGGACCAAGCAGAAGGATGAGGGTCGAGGTGCTCGACGCGGCGGCAACGGCCGTGGACGCGGAGCTAACAACATCCAGTGGCGAAACGACAGCGACGACGACTACGACTACGATCGAGTAGCGTTCGCGGTTTCCCTGGAATGTGGCGTTTCGACGAACAATAATGTGTCTGGAATGTGGGCGGTCGACAGTGGTGCCACGCACCACATCTGTAACGACAAGTCCAAGTTCGCCAATATGATCGAGCGCAATGAAGGTGAACTTTCGGTGGCCGACGGGAACAAGGCAGCTATCAAGGGGGTGGGGACCATCGTGGAAAGAGTGGTCCTGCCCAACGGCGCCGAGCGCGAAATCGAGATCAAGAACGCGCTCTACGTGCCTAACATGAGCAAGAATCTGCTTTCAGTACCGCATATCAACATGAACGGAAAGTTCCAAGTGGTGTTCGATGGCACCGAGATAAATATTCTCACGCAAGGACTCAAATCAAGTGGTGTCATCGGCGGATCTCGTAGATGGGCTCTACTGGCTTCGCACGCCTCTTCGATCAGCAAATGCGGCGACAACTGGAAGAACGGTCGACCTGCATGCGCGTATGGGTCACGCTCCAGTCGAGGTGCTTCGCAAGATGGTCGACAACAAGATGATCAAGGACGCGAAAGCACCTTCCAAGCCTAGCGGACCAAGTCGGTGTCGAGGCTGCCAGCAAGGCAAGATGGTCCAAAACCCATTCCCTAGCAACCGTGACAAGCGTCGTTACGACACCTTCGAGCTGCTTCACTTCGACATTTGCGGACCCATGGAGATTTCCTCGCTTGGTGGCAGCAAATATTTGCTACTGATCGTGGACGGACGAAGCCAGCGGATGCATGAAGGGTTTCTGTCTGCGCGCCAAATCAAAAAGCGAGCACTGCATCAAGATGTACATCACGAAGGTGCAGAAGCAGTTTTGCAAGAAGGTCAAGTTCGTGCGACACGACGTAGCTCGTGCGTTTGCGACTAACTCGCTCAAAGATTTCTACGAAGACGAAGGCATCGAGCAACAAACCACGGTTCCGTACGCGCACCAAACTAACGGCACGACAGAGTGGACCATCCGCACCATCGTCCCGATCGGTCGCAGCATGCTGCATCATGCCAAGCTGGATATGTGTTTCTGGGGTGAGGCGGCGATGACGGCCATCTACGTCAAGAACCGCCTGCCGTCACCTAAGATCGAGTGCAAGACTCCGTTCGAGATTGTGTACAAGTCCGCGCCGAGTGTGAAACACATGCGCGTGTTCGGCAGTCGAGCTTTTATCTTAACTCCGAAGGAGAAACGGCTCAAGTGGGATCCGAAAGCTCGCGCCGGATTGTTCCTGGGATACGAAGAAGTATCCAAGGCGTATCGACTTTATGACATCGAGGCGGGACAGGTGGCTATTAGTCGCGATGTCAACTTCGATGAATCAACCTTTGAACTTTCAGCGCCAATTTTCGATGAAGATGTCGACGACTTGGACTTCGACTCTCTCGACATCGACAATGCCGGTTCGCGCCAGACGGAGCACAGACAGGCGGGGAAGCGCAAGAGCCACCCGAGTGAAGTTGAATCTGCCACAAGACCGCGAACTACGCGTCATCGACCCGGACTGGAAGAAGCAAGTGTGCCGACCAATTCGACTTCGCGTCGAGCAGACGCAAACAAAAAAAAGCTGGAGATCAAGATGAAGACCCCCTCGTGTTTTGGTGTGCAAGTGCCAACGCAGTCGAAGCTGCGGTGGGCTTATCGCATCCGGCGACTTTCCAAGAGGATGTGAGCGGCCCCGACCAAATGCACTGGCGCAAAGCAATTCGTGCTGAGCTCAAGTCGATGCGACTTCGAGGGGTGTTCCGTGCTGCTAAGTTCCCGAACGGACAACGCACCATTGGTATCAAGTGGGTGTTCAAGATCAAGCGCAAAGCGGACGGATCGATCGAGAAGTACAAGTCACGCCTCGTGGCCAAGGGTTTCAAGCAAACGTACGGCATCGACTACACTGAGACGTTCTCGCCGATTGTCAAGTACGTGACGTTGCGCATGGTGATCGCTTTGGCCAAGTACTTTGGCTGGCCGCTAGACCAACTAGACGTGGTGACGGCATTCCTGTACGGCGTGATGAGGGAGATCGTGTTTTGCGTGGTTCCCGAAGGCGTCGGGCTCGACGGTGACTTCGACTGCCTGGAATTGGTGAAGGCTATTTACAGTCTAAAACAAGCGTCGTGCGTGGAACGAGACCTTGACGAGATCGTATGCTCTATCGGCTTTCATGTTTCGGCCTTTGACCCGTGCCTCTACATCAAAGTTGTTGATGGCCACTGTGTGCTCATACTGGTCTACGTCGACGATGACCTGGTCACCGGAAGCTCACCCTAGCTGATCTCACGCACGAAGGCGGCCTCAAGACACGCTTCGAAATGACTGACAGCGGCAAGTGTGTGTTCGTCCTTGGGATCAAATTATTAGACGGTCCAGACGACAGCGTGACGATGAGCTAACGGAGTTATGTGGATGACATCCTGAAGCGCCTTGGTATGGACGAGTGCAAGGCTGTGATGAGTCCGGTGGATATAAGCACTCGACTAGTTCCAAGCGACGCGGCGACCAAGGTACAAGCTCCGTTTCGCGAAGCTGTTGGTGCACTAGTGCACCTGATGACCGCGACGCGTCCAGATATTGCGTACGCGGTGGGCTATGTGTCGCACTACATGGAGAACCCCCAAGAAGAACACTGGGTTGCGACCAAGCGCATCTTTCTTTACCTGCAAGCCACCAAGACGCATGGATCGGCTACAAGCCGGGTGACAACATCGACTTTCGTGGATACTCTGACGCAGACTGGGCTGGTGACCTCGCGGACCGCAAGTCGACTTCCGGCTACACGTTCATCCTGATGGGTGCGCCAGTGAGATGGGGCAGCAAAAAGCAGTCAAGTGTCTCGCTGTCTACAAGCGAAGCGGAGTACATTGCGCTCAGTCTGGCAATTCAAGAAGGCAAGTGGATTCATCGCCTGCTGTGCGAGATCTTAGCAGCTGCCAATGAGACTGGACCCGACCTCAAGATCCAAGAAGACAACCAGTCGTTCATCAAGATGACGAAGAATCCTGTGAACCACGGCTGCGCCAAGCACATCGACATCAAGTACCACCACATCCGCGATGAAGTCAAACGTGGTGAAGTCAAGCTTGAGTATTGCGAGACTCCTGTGATGCTAGTTGACATCGTGACGAAGGCGCTTCCAGGGCCTCGTCACATGAACCTAGCAGCTGCTCTCGGCATCCACGCGTGTTCGCATTGCGGGGGCGTATTGAGGGTTGCAGGTCTTGGTACTGTGTACCAGTTGTACCCACTAACCGGTCAACCTGAACCGGTCCAATACGATCCCGCTGTGATTATGGTACGTTGTTTATGTCACCCATGATTAGACGAGTAGGATGATTGGACGAGTACAGAATGATTGGATGACCTAGGTAGTGAGGACAGTGTAAGCCCCGATGAATCATTCACTTTCGAATCTTCCTTTTTCCGCTTAAGTGTCTTCATTCCGGTCTCCGCGCCAAGTGCAGAAGTCACTCCGTTCAGCCCCAAGCTTTGTTCCAACACCTCTACACCGTTAACACGATGCGAGGACAGAGTCTAGCCTTACGGTAGCAGATTCACCAGAAAATCTGTTTGGTCTTTGCGGACTTTGCTTGTATTGTGGGTGGAAAGTATTGGCGGAGTTAAAACATAATGTGTTCCTAGACGACAAATGGTGCCGCGACCCGGGATAGGTAGTGACCTTCTGTGTGTTGTGACCTGTGTTAAAGGTCACTGAGCTAACAAGCAGAACCCTAAGTGAGAAGAAGTAAGAGAAGAATGGTGAAAGTATCGACAGCGGTACCAGCTACGCCGATGAAGGCCAGTGGAGCACGGGGCGACAGCTCAAGCTCGCTGTCGGATAGCCTGCACATGACAGCTACTGCCGAGCGCTCGATCAGCTTCGAAGATGACTCGGCTGACGATCACGGCATCAACGAAGATGATGAGGATGTAGATGATTACGATGACCTGGAGGAGAAGACGTCGATGCTAGAGATAGCAGCACCAGGCACTCTGAAAGACGCGAGGGTGACGATGACCTACAGTGTTGGTACCAAAGCTCTTTTGTGCAATTTGGTGGATGAGTTGGACGTCGTCGCAAGACCGGAGCCAGCTACCCCACATGATGATGATGATGATGATGATGATGATGAAGGTAAGCCCAATCTACCCCGGAACATGGAAAAAGACGCGATGAAGCCTTGGAGCAACCGCCCTGCCCTTAGCGGGGATACACCTATCGCGAACAAGGCTCTCGGACGGTGTATGGAGATGATGACGACGGACTGTGCGTGGATTCCGATGCTCGCACCGGTGTCGGTTCACCAATCACGCTGGGTGGACACAAGCAACGAACTGGCCTGGCCAGTGAACGCAACGAGTAAGTCGCTGAAGATACGGTGTCACTTGTGATGGCGATAGGATGTGAAGCACAGGCGTACCCTACGGATGCCGCGCTAACGAACTGGACGCCGTCAGAAGCGGGGGCCGATCTGCAGAAACGGAAAAAGAAACTTCGCCTGGCCTTTGGATCCACCAACGCGGGAGTCATTTGACAACCGGTGACTCGTCAAACCGGTGAGACAGTTGACCCATCGCAGTACCACTACCGCAGACGCCCAAGAGAACTGCAGGTTCAAGTCGCGACGGAAACAGGTTGATGGTACATTTTCTACCTCTGCCGAGCACTCGCCATACTTTCAGGACTCGCACATGGTCACGCCCCGCTCAACACAACCGTACGAATCGACTAAGTCGTGAGACGGAAGGCGTACGGCCGACGCGCATCACGGAGCGTGGGCCTACCATGCGTCCAGGTTGGCGACGGTTTAGTCGTAGTGACTTGTCTGACGATGAAGAAGATTTGTTTGGTCGTGCGGGTGATGGTGACGACCTAGCCGCGGAGTTTGCAGGGCTATTCCGGGATGCTAGTTGCATGGATGATGCAAATGTGACGCCAGCAGTTGAGCTCGCTACCCACCGACCTCTCGCTCAGATCAACCATTCCATGGATATCGTGGCAAGCAAGAAAGCTCAATGCAGTGGCTCCGAGCTTCGTGTATGAGATGAAGAGTACACGAACACCTACCATCCGGTGGTGCGAAGCCTTCCAGCTGCGTCTGTGTGATGGGGCCCTGTAGTGGTTTCTGCAATTGCCAAAGAAGGTACAACGAAACTGGCAGCATCAGAATTCAGAGCTCATTAGATATTACTGTTCGCAGCTGTTCAATGAGTCAGCGAAGACTCGCTACTACAGTCGTTCACCTCGTATTCGGCGGGGTGGACCATATAGAGTCTACGAGCTGCGAATATTTATAGAGGAACAGATGATATCCAAATGTATTGATTTGTATTACCTTAATTAAGTACACATCTTAAATCCATCTTCGACACTAAAGTAGTGTGTTTCCAACAGTTTCGTATGGTCATTGTCGATACGTCTTGCCTACCTTCTGAGCACCACTTCATCGCTGTATAAATACTGACGAGGGTATACTTCTCGCCTTTGTAAAACATGTCCAGCTCGGCCTCCTGCTTCTTAGCACGGTAGTGGTCCTTGAGACTTTTAATAACCCCTTGATTCAACGTAAAATAGGCGGACGGGCGACGTGCCATGGCGTTTTGCGACAAAATTTATAATGAGCTGTTGTATGGTGAAGTGATTGAGCTGATACATCGTGGCGGAAGTGCGGCGTTTCATCCCTCCTCGAGGAGGGGAATGCCATTGAGGTTATTTGGTCCAAAGGAGATGGGCAACTCATTTGCGCAATGCATGTGGCGCAATCATTAGATTGTGCAGGTTATTAAGCCATACCGGGGCCGAAAACGACTGTACCCCGCACAATGATCCGACAGCAAGGAACACATCTGCGATTACCTGAATCGGCTCAACGGCTACGCACGGAAGACAGGCGTCAGATTTGCTAACGGAGGCAGAGAAGGACGATATCACATTAAGCGATCCTTGAAAGTATGCGGTGACAAGAGTCTCCAAAAACGCCTGGGACACCTTCAAGTAAGCGACATTCACGATTCGAAGGTATAATTAACGAAATTCATAAAATAGAGGACCCCTACTCATCCAATGAAGCAACGCAGTCAAGTCAACGCAACCGCGATTTTTCGCGTGGTCGTGACGGCTACCGTAGACGTGAAGAACGACGTGAGAGACGGAAGCGATAGCGGCCGACGTGACGACGCTCGTAATCAACCACGAGACACTCTTGCCGAAGCCTCGCTGACAGATACTGTATTATCTCTGAATGGCAAGTACGTGAGCCGTATGATGGCTGCACGGATTGTCCAAGTTCTCAGCACTACGATTACGATGGCGATGACACCGACCACAACGCTGAACACGATTGCGACGAGCCAGATAACGTTGATGACACCCGCGAAGACGAAGAGCAATACCTCGCAAATGTCAACGAGTGACGCACTGCTGGAGAAGGTACCTACGGCAGGTCAGACAACCGACCGCCAAGATGTGATCAACAAGAGCGCCATAACGTACGTGACGTCCGTTTTGCTAGTCGTGATCGCCGAGATGGTAATCCGCTTCCATGTGCAGCTTGCGGTGGACTCAACCGTTCGGCCCACTATTGCCTCCGACGTAGCAAGTTGTGCAAACAAGTATACGGTGCAAGAAAATGCTAAACTTTTCAAAAGCTCGGTAACCTGGTCAAGTCCAAGGTTGACAAGAAGGATCTGTCACCTGAGCTATATAACCTCGTATTTGGGCATTTAAACTAGACAACCCGCTAACTGAAACTGGGTTGGTCCCAATTAGGCTACCACAGCTAGCCGAACCTGCGGTTGAAACGGAGTGTATTTACGCTTTCGTGGGTAAGTACGAATTTGTGGTGAATCACAGGTATCAAGCCGGATTCCACTGCCATCAAGCTGCCGACTAGACAGTGAGCAACCTGGTGCATCCAGGTTTATCACAGACGGAGAGGTGCCTGACTCTGGCGCGTCCAAGTTAGTATCCTCTACCTGGCTAAATATTCATGGATCTTGTAGGACAGACCGCCAGTGATCCAAGTGGAATCTCTGGCTGTCTTGCATGTTACCTTTGATGCTGTCACCAGCATCAGAGCTGTACAGTTCATTGAAGACGGAGGGTTGGTGACGACTAACTTATCCTCTCACTCTACAATCTGCTAGCAATAGCCTACATCAATACACTAGGCTACAAGTTTCCCGCAGGCTTGCCACCTGCCCTGCTTGGTGTTTGGTGTTACTTCAACTTCCGGAAAACACCACAAAGAATTCTTTAGTGGGTCGTACTACTCCAACAACGTAGTACTCGACTTGCTAGCCAAATTGCAATCTTCACTACGGTTATCGGTCGTCTTCTCTGATCAAGTGTCGACGCCTACTGTGAAAGACTAAGCGTACCACTCGCTCGTCATGTCGAAGAGGCGTGTGGTTAGTGCTGATTTGAATGATGAGGAGGAGTCCTACCAACACTCTTCAGTGGTACCAGTACCCATTTTTGCACCCATTCTACCACCAAAACTGAGCTCTATCTCCCACGAGGCATTGGTCAAGTGGAAGAAGCGGCGCGTCGAGTATGAAGCCAAGATGAGAGCCCGCTGTCGGAGCTCTGGGGAAGATTATAACCTGGTGACGCAGGGAGTAAAGGAGTCGTTTGATTTAAACCTCCTGTCGACGTTCTGTTCGCTGCGCCTCCGTAAAGACGTCGCAGACGTTACTGAAGACCAACTCATCGCTGAGGTTACGGCGCTGTTAGGCAAGGTCAAAAATGATGATCTACCTGACATTAAGGCGCTGTTTGCGAGGGAACTACAGATGGATCTCAAAGAGACTGATGTAGACGCCCGCGTGTTATCCTACTTCCAGCGTTTTGCTGAAATCGTCCTCGAACATGGGCTTGAAGAGGTTTTTTCTGGCATTGATGGTGAGACTGAAAAGTGCAAACGCCTCATGTCAAGCCTTGCCCCTCCCGTTCTGAAGGAGGACGTTAAGAATGCCGTTCGGTGGACTCATAAAGAGGCTGGTAGGAGCATGCAGGAGCTATACACGCTGGTTTACGAGAAGGCTGTTCAACATGAACGCCATTTCCAGCAAAATAAGCGAATGCGGCTGATGGTGAGGGACAAATCCACTCAATCCAAATCTGCGAAGGATACTGGGAAGGCTGCCGTCCAGTCGAAGAAGGCTGCTAATACTGAGCCTGAGAAGAAGAAGTTCAAGCAGACGAATGCTGAAAGGAAGGTCGAAAAGAAGACTGACAAGAAGAAAGAGAAGCAACCTGCTTCGCGTAAAGAGCCACCTTCTCCATGCCCAAAATGCCAAGAAATGCACTGGCTCAGCGATTGTACGAAAGCGACTGAAGCAGAGAAGGTCGTACTACGTGGGAAGCTTCGTGAGGCGTCCAAAGCAAGAAAATCTCGCACGAAGAGATTAAAAAGGCTGATGCCGTCCACTTCCCGTACTGTGACGATTAATGGCGTTTTGAATTTGCCCTGTTGCCCAGATACTGGCTCAGATCATACCGTGATTAGCCGTTCGCAGTGGAAATCATTGCTTGAAGTTGACCCAACGGCGCAGGAAATTCCTTTGGACACACCGGTACGCAGCCTAGCGTATGGTTCTCACCCGGTCGCGGCTACGAAAAAGGCACTGCTACATGTTTTGATCCACACGGCTGCTGGACCGGTACAACTAGCGGAAACTGTGCCGTGCCTCATCATGGATGTGGATGATGATGAATTTATCATTGGACGAGATCTGTTAGCGTCTTTAGGTATTGATGTGGATCGTCAATTGGAACAACTTGCCTCTCACGTGGATGATGAAACTAGTGGAGACCCTTTCAAGTTGGAAGCTGACGAACTCCCTGCAAATCCGACTCATGTGGCCAGTGACGAAGAAGTTCGTGCTGCAGTTGAGGTTCTAATAGAAAGGGCCTTGAAGAATGGATTTTCACCGGACAAAGTGGATAAGTTGCGAGTGATTGTACACATGTACGATGTGTGGCGTTTGGAACTCCGTGACGATCCACCTGCGCGTGTCCCGCCGCTCGAAGTGCGTTTGAAGGAGGGGGCTAAGCCATGCAAATGTAAGCCCCGCAAATATCCTCCGCATGTTCGCCAATTCTTACGGGAGTTTAACACTATGCTTGTTGAACTAGGATGGATCTACGAGAACCCTACAAGCCGGTGGGCAAGCCCCGTACTACCCGTCAAAAAGTCTCAAGAGCTAATGGACATGCGTCAGACTACGGATTACCGCGAATTTAATTCAAGAACGGACATTATGGCTGCCGTGATGCCGATACTTTCTTTGGTAATGGAAAATGCACGTGGAAACAAACACTTTGGACTTTTCGATTTCATTAAGGGTTTCTGGCAGCTACCTCTTGCTGAGTTCTGCCAGGAATGGCTTTCGTATATGACTGATGAGAAGATGTACACTCCTCGACGTGTCCCCCAAGGCTGTGGTGATGCTGCGATCTACTTCCAGAAGACAATGGAGAAGTGTTTTGCTACACTGCTCTACAAACATCTTCTTGTATGGATTGACGATCTGTTACTTTATGCAGAAGACATCGACACGTATTTGGAGAAACTGAAGGAGTTGTTTTCACTATTGGATGAGTTTGGCCTGAAGCTCAGTGTGAAGAAGTCCAGTCTATACCAACAGGACGTGAAGTGGTGCGGCAAGTTTATTGATGCCAACGGTGTACGTCACGACCCTGCCCGGATTGAAACACTCTGTGCAATGCCATATCCAAGTACGGCTGGGGAGCTGCAGCAATTTCTTTGCGCCACAAACTGGATGCGCGAGAGTCTCATTGACTATGCCCGTCAAGTTTCTCCTCTTCAACACAAACTGGACGAAGCTTTGGCGAAAACCCGCCGTACGAAGCGAGCGGCAGCTGGAATTTTGATCGAGTTAAGCGCTGATGAGAAGGCTACATTTGACAGAGTGAAGGCAATGCTGGCTTCATCTGCTACGCTCGCTTTCCCTGATGATTTAGCAACTACGTGCCTGCTAACAGACGCATCGGATATTGGCTGGGCGCTAATCGTGACTCAAATTAAGGGCTACAACCCTAACGTCCCTGTCCAGGACCAGCAGCACCAGCTTGTTGAATGTTTGAGCGGGACGTTCACTGGGAGCCAACTCAATTGGACAGTGATCGAGAAAGAAGCGTTTCCAATCGCTTTCGCCTGTGACAAACTAGATTACTTGCTGCTGAGACCCCAGGGCTTTCGATTGTTTTGTGACCATCGTAATTTGATCCATGTCTTCGCCCCGGACGAACATGTCAAGAAGCATGTGAAAGGAAAACTGTTACGGTGGGCTCTAAAACTGATGAACTACAACTACGTGATTGAACATATCGCTGGACCCCAGAACGTTTGGGCCGACATGATCAGCAGGTGGGCCGGAAATCACGCTACTGGCACCGCCACGATCAAGAGAATTCGCTCGCATTCAACTGCACCTCAACAAGAGTCAACTACGGAGGCGACGGAGCTGAGCATTTCGGCGTTTCGCCCTCTGGATGATGCCAATTTTGTGTGGCCTACGTTTTCAGAGATTTCGCTGGTTCAGTCCCGATACGAACCCCCACAAGGCGTCGAGCGTACTGAGGCTGGTGTTCTTGCGCTCAATAATCGGGTCTGGATTCCTGTAGAGGCGAAGGACCTCATCACGCGGTTGTTCATCATTGCACATTGTGGCGCACAAGGCCACCGCGGAATTGCCGCCATGGTGGAACATATTCGACGTTTGTTTGCGCTGGAGAACCTGCGCCCCCTAGCGTCCACTTTCGTCCGCCAGTGTCGTCTGTGCCTGCATTCAAAAGGGGGGAAATCATCCCCAGACCTTGGGGTGAAACGTTTGAAAGCAGTGAACGCAATGGTTTGCTACATTTTGATTTCCTTTCGATGGGTGATGGTTTTGGAGACTCCAAGTACATCTTGGTGCTTAAAGATCATGCCTCCCATTTCTGTGAGCTGGTCACGGCAGACACAGCCGACAGTGCAGTGACAGTCGAAGCGTTCCTTGATTGGCATTCTCGGTTTGGACTGCCACCGAAATGGATTTCAGATCAAGGCTCCCATTTCAAAAACGAAGTGGTGAGTGAGCTTTCACGCCGCCTGCGAGCGCAGCAGGAGTTCACGCCTGCCTATTGCCCGTGGATCAACGGGTCGGTAGAGCGCGTAAACAGAGACATCCTCCAAGTGATTCGAACAATGATCCTGGAGTACAAGATTGCTCACCGCGACTGGGTCTACTTGATACCAATGGTACAATCGAGCCTCAACCACACAGCAGTGCCATCGTTGGGTAATAGAGCCCCCGTTGAGTTATTTACTGGATTACCGTGCCCGACACCTCTCCGAGAATTTTACCTGCCTAGTACTGGGGAGTTCAAGGAGGTGCCCACAAGTGACAAGATCAATGGTTTTCTCGATGACCTGCGCAACAGCATACAAGCCATGCATAAGGTGGTTGAGGATCAACGCATGAAGCAAAGGATGCTGAACAAGAAACGAGAACGTGGTGAGAATATTGTGAATTTTACGGAAGGCGACTATGTTCTACGCTCGAGGGTGGACGAGAAGAGGAGTAATAAGTTGTTTGTGACGTGGGTGGGACCATATCGCGTTGAACGTGCTGACGCACATTCATTCTCAATCAAACACCTCATCACCGGGGCTGTGTTGGATGTCCATGCCTCAAGACTGACGTTCTATGCAGACTCCAGTCTGGACGTCACCGAGGAGCTCCTGGAACACATCTCGTCGCAGGGAATCGTCTTGGCGATCGAGAAGTTCAAGAGCCACAGGTGGAACACTGCAATTAGTGATTTTGAAATCTTGGTTCAATGGAAAGGACTCGAGGCCATTGAGGACTCCTATGAACCACTGGCCAGTTTGGCTAGGGACGTTACCATCCTAGTGAACCAGTACGTGGCTGCTGCTGATCAAGAGCTCAAGGCACACTGGCAGCGCGCGACCACGGCTGGAGAAACAGCTCAACAAGGACGGACAGTAGCGACAGAGACGGTAAGGCCGACGGACAAGAGTCGCCGGAGGTCCAGGCGTCGACGACCGCTGCGTTTAACAACAAATGTTCAGATACCCGATAGAAGTCTCCCCGCTGCAGTTGTGCCACAGATGACAGGGGTTGAACTTGGATCTGACAACAACCAACCGACTACAAACACTGGTGAAAGTGTGAGTAGACGTACTCGCTCACGAACTGCTGGAGTCAGCAGACAGGTGACCCTCACCAGCACGAGAGAGTAAACATCCAAGGCTGAAGCGAAGAGCTGCTCCATGATCGACCAGGGCCAGACATAGATCTGACTGCCAAGGCTATAATAGGGGTAGTCGAAGTTCGGCCGCGGAATCAAGCTTTGGGGGCTGTGTGGTGAATCACAGGTATCAAGCCGGATTCCACTGCCATCAAGCTGCCGACTAGACAGTGAGCAACCTGGTGCATCCAGGTTTATCACAGACGGAGAGGTGCCTGACTCTGGCGCGTCCAAGTTAGTATCCTCTACCTGGCTAAATATTCATGGATCTTGTAGGACAGACCGCCAGTGATCCAAGTGGAATCTCTGGCTGTCTTGCATGTTACCTTTGATGCTGTCACCAGCACCAGAGCTGTACAGTTCATTGAAGACGGAGGGTTGGTGACGACTAACTTATCCTCTCACTCTACAATCTGCTAGCAATAGCCTACATCAATACACTAGGCTACAAGTTTCCCGCAGGCTTGCCACCTGCCCTGCTTGGTGTTTGGTGTTACTTCAACTTCCGGAAAACACCACAGAATTACCAGATACCGAAGAGGGCTGTGATGGGAAGAAAGTAAATTCGAAGGACTTTGAAAATGAGAGAGGCGCAAGCTTTAGTAAAGGTGAAAATAGTGATGATTGGGTTAGATGTCAAGAGCAGAGCAGCAGAAGCCGGGAAAGCGTAAGCTCGCCAAGACGCTACGGCTGTTGCCGGGCGAACGATTGGGGTGGTGGTCTTCCAGGAAGTTTGACCGACGTGTCAGGATGAGCCCTCTAGTCCAAGGAGCTGTATTTTTTTTGAGAACAAGAAATCTGTTGGACACTGGAGCGAAGCTGATCGTAATTTCAACAAATTAGGCAACGAAACGGCGTGTCCGTGATGTACCGGACCATGGCCGGTACATGAAGGTGCAAGGATTTACGCCGCGGAAACAAGGAACCTCTCGCCGACCTATCGTAAAAAAATTACGCTTGGATGGAAGCGTGTTTACGATTTAAAGCGTGGGTGATGGACCATAGTGCGGGTGTTGAGGTAGTGCTGTATTTTCACGTTACTGGCTGGTTTTAGGCTAGATTTGTCTCGTGCGACAGCACAACTTCCGGATGAGGTTTCCTCGACTACAACTGTTCGAGGTACAAACAGCCTCCGGCAGCTCGCTACTATTCTACGACGCGCAAGCGAAAAGAGCACGACTGCGGTTACTTAAATCGCCTTGATGGATACGCACACACCGCTCGACTTTAGGTCAAAAAGAGGCAACGCGACGCAAGAGTCACGTGGAACAGTTACTTCTCACGTGCGGCGGTGATTGGCTGACGCGCGATCTTGGCCAACTGCGGCTGAACAACATCTGAGAGTTAGGTGTCGTGCTGAACGATTTCCTCAAGGATGAAGAGCGACTCATCGCCCGAGGTGCGATTCAACAGCTCCGGTACGAAGGTGAACCGAGCAAGCGCAGCGACTCCGTCCCGCGGACGAAGCGAAGGCATACTCTACCAAGATCGAGGGAGCCGTCGGAAACGATGTGACTACGAGCGCCATATTCGCCGCGACTACCAACAATGACTGGTTTTGGCCCTAATGGGCTACTACAGCTGACCAAAGCCCGGTGGAGGCGATGTGTATTTTCACTTTTTTGAAGAATGGTGAATGACCGGATGATTACTTGGAGAGTGTGAATACGACATAAAATGGAGACAATAACGACGGAACCTTCACCGATGGCGGAGAAAATGATAATGGTGACTACGAAGCTAGTAGAAGGAACGTCGATACTCGGCTTGCGAGCGCGATGGTGAGAGAACCGTTGGCGACGCGACGAGAGCCCAAGGTGATTCGACCGATAGCCGGTGAATCCATGCGGTGGTGGTCGGCGCAGACGCGTGCGAATGCGTGCGATGGTGAGTGGTGCTGATCGTGCTACAAACCGGGAGTAAAGGGAGCGTCGTCTCCGAGACTTTCGCGAAGCGACATCGACTGCTGTCCATACCCAACCAGGACGAACAATAGATGTCCAGGGAATCGGTAAGGGCTCGCTGTTGACGAAACGTCGCGTGGCTGTGAAAGTGACGCTAGAGCGTCGGCTTGTCTACGAATTCGAGATCTGGGTGCCGACACATAGCGCTAGAGTCGACGTTTTTTTCGGCATGGATTGCATGAGGGTTCGACAGGACTTATATCGCTCTACGGCGATGCTGCCGGGTGCGATTATGTTGTCGTTGCTGAAATCTAAGGCGTTGAAAGAAAATCTCGTAGGCAACGACAAATTCCAGGAGGGAACCCTTGAGGACTTCGAGCCGAGGCGCATGATTGTTTCGATTACGCCTTGGAAAAGCCTTGCCCGCGAGACGAAAGCATCAACGGTGGGTTCGGAGGACCGACCCATTGTTCCCGACGCGTCTGAAGAATCGCCGAGGCGAGATCGTAAACGTTCGACAGACGAATGTTACAGACCGGAACGTGACGTGTTACTTTCTCACGGACTTTGCAGTGCGGATTATCCCATGGGGACTTACCCCGCCTGAGCGGCTGCGTCCGCCCTGAATCCCGACGATACAAGGACTGAAATATTCTGACGCTCGAAGCCGCGAGATATCTCGCACTTCTCGAGCAAGAATGGGCTCATTATGATCATTGGGCGGCTGTCCAACCATCGCCCGTGAATTAACCATTGTACCCGACACCGACGGAAATCCTTCGAAGAAACAGCGATGTCGATGAACCGACAACTGCGGTGTGCGCTAACGTCTGCCGCTTGGTGGTATGCCTAGTGATCGGGTCGAAGCCCCTGAAGATGGCGTCGACATCCAGAGCAGCGCGTGCCGCAGCACTCGACGCTGCCTGTGTGTCGACGATTCCGGTAATGACAGCTGAGGGGAATGTCAACTTGGAGTTGGACGCGATGTATCAACACCCAGCCGCCGATACCGGGTTGGACGACTATGCGCGTGAGTTAACCTTCCTCTCGGACCTGGCTAAAGTATCGTCAGCGACTATATATTATTTCTCGCAGAACGTTGATAATGATGATCATACCGGCACTGGTCACTCTTGCGTCGGGGCGACACTTCCACGTCACGAAGAAATGTTTTTGGCGAGCGGCAATTCTCTTCCGCCGCCGGCGTACAGGGTGGTCTGCGACATCGACACCCAGGAGCATCCATCGTTTGCAATGGGCCCAGCTCTAATTACATAAGTAGGTAGATATTTCTTTAGTTATTAATACTACATAAGTAGGCAAAGTGGCACATGGGTAGCGTGTGCATCATCTGATCGGTTGATAGTGAGGAGCCAGACTCACTTGTTGACCAATCAGGTGTAGACATGTACTTGAGTGGTTCACACGAGGCCAGGGGTTAGCCACCGTGGTCCCATATACTACACCTTTTCCAGTCCAATAAGGCCAAGAGCAAATGGTATTAGCCAAGTGCGAGAGCAGTTTGGCCAACAACAAAAGCGAATTGATGAAGAGCAAAGGCAAATTGGCGCAACCTATCAATATGCATACTTGAAGATCATTCGTTAGCGCAGTGAATGACTGCGTATGCAGGCAGCGCACGTAGGCTTCGCGCCTTCACACGCTCTGCATTCCTTCATTCCGCCAATGCGCACGCGATCTCTTTGGTTCCGCCAATAAGCAGCCTCAAACCGAGCCCAAAGGGGAATTCACGAGCTTCAACATGCTCTAGCGAGAGC
Source organism: Phytophthora infestans T30-4 (assembly GCF_000142945.1). Taxonomy (NCBI): domain Eukaryota; phylum Oomycota; class Peronosporomycetes; order Peronosporales; family Peronosporaceae; genus Phytophthora; species Phytophthora infestans. The sequence goes on along the minus strand of NW_003303739.1, from coordinate 2,148,184 downwards.
TTCCCCGCCTCAAGGCTTCTCGTTTCGGTCTCATTCCTCCATTTTCTCCCTTCGACGCTGATGCCGACTAAGTATCGCCGCTACACGCTCTACACGAAGCTTCGCGTGCTCGAGGCTGCCCGTAATGGTCTCGACTGGGAAGCTGTCGCTGGAGACAACAACGTGAATCTCAGCACTGCTTGCAATTGGGTACAGCGCTACCCCAACTTTGAGGACGTGATCAGCCCGGCGCCTCGTGGTGGAAAAACCGCGCAAAAGATGACCCCAGCATGCGTGAAGTTCCCACAAGATCAGCTCGCCACTGACCCCGACCTCACGCTACGGCAGCTTGCGGACATGCTCGAGACATCGCTTTGTGTAACGGTGCGCCCTCAAACCGTGAAAAACCACCTCGATGCTGCTCTAAGCACCATGAAGCAATTCCACAAAGAGCCCCAGTACATGAACACTGCGCAGAACAAGCTTAAGCGCCGTGATTATCTCATTCAGCTGCAGCGTTATCAAGCGGCTCTGCTCAGTAGAGAGCAAGTGACTCTGCTCAGGGGAGAGCAATCGAATCCGCTCGGTACTGAGCAAGGGTGTGTGGACTGCGGAAGCTGGTAGTGCGCGATCGGGAGGTCGCAAGAGTTGAGGCGAGGCGGCGTGTGCTGACAGGGAATTCAGCCCGTCGTTTAGCTTGTTGGTTGGGGAGAGGCGACGCGTGCTGACGAGAGATTCCAGCCCGTCGTTGAGCTTGTTGTTGGTGGTGTGCATTGACGGGGGATCCAGTGTGCATCGCTTGAGTCCTGGCGCGAGTACAAGGGCGGCGAGTGCACGGACAGGGAATCCAGCGTGCGCGTTGTCCAAGGACGAGTCCTAGTTAAGTGTGTAGGTTGCATTAGCAGCTGGCTAAAGCATCTTATTGTTGATTAATAAAGTAGGAATGGGCACAAGTGGTGAAAGTTCCGGCGCAGGGTTAAGTGGATCCTGTCGACCAGTGGTGTTTATTATTACGTAAAGCTACGTAGTTTAAGTGAGGGCGGACGCCGTAGCGCAGCACTGTGGAGCGACGACCCGCCTCACGGCCGGACGAGATAATTGGCCCGTTACATGGTGGTCATACAGGGGCCTCAGCACAAGAATACGAATGAGCAACGAGCAAAGATGACGATTACAAGAACTATGACAAGGTCTTCATCTTCATGGGCTTCGCCGAGAGTCCCCGGTAAGTGCAAGGCGAGGTTGACACGACGAAGTGCGTCAAGCAACAGTGATGACTGACGGAGTGACGCGGAGAACGAGCTGCCCACAGGTGCTGTGACCAGGTCACACAACGATGGACCGCGTACGGTGGCTGTGACGCTGGACACGGGGAAGCCAGCACTAACGAAGGCGAGAAGTACCGTACGGCACACGAAGCGGTTCCGGCACACCGTGGGGAAGAGCTGCATCGGCGTGAAGAGGCGTCTCAGGATGGTGACGACTCGCGAACGACAGTGGCACGGAAGGATTAGTGGCGACCCCTCAGCTTGATGTAACGGCGATTGCCACAGCCATAAATGAGCTGAGAGCGATGGTGGTGCGACTTCAGCCTGCAACCGAAGACGATGACCGCGGTGGGCGTCATCCCGAGCAACGACGCGACGTCGATGCAGATGTACGACGTCGCCACGGTCGTGCTGATCGACGAAGCGGGACGACGGCAATGGTTCGAGCAGCGACGGAAGAAGAGCAGTACGGGGTGTGGTCCATGGCCATGCATCGGATCCTTCGGACGACGATGGCGGTGGCGGTGGCGATGATGGTAATGGAACTGGGGATGCTAACGGTAGTGCCGACAGCGATGACGATGATGACGACACCGCTACCGAGGAGTTCCTTAGCAGTGACGACGACAGCTCGAGCGACGAGAGCAGCTCGAACGAGAATGAGAGCAGCGGGGACAGCGATGAGGAAAGCTTATCCAGCTCCGACAGTGAGTCGGACAGAGCACGACGGCACCGTGGCCGACGAGAACGCCGTGGACGCCGTGGACGGCAACGGCGTGATGAGCGGTAGGGACGTGACGGGCGGCGCAAGCAGCACTAAAGATGCGAGCGGCAGCCGTAGCGGAAGAGCGTAAAGGACCTGGAGCCGCCCACCTTCACTCCATCGCCCAAGGTGTACAGACAACGACGGTGAAACTCAACCCCCCACAAAACTCGACCCCCCCCCTTACAGTGCAACTTTAAACTCAAGTAAAAATGTTATTTGTAATTTTAGCCAATAATATACTTTCAAATATATTGCTGGACGGCACGCCATGCTGGCGCCGTTTAAACAATCACGCTATTGCTGTTTCTGCGAAGTGATGGACGAACGTCGTCGGCAGAACAGCTACACCGTCAAGCAGAGACGGGAAGCGCTCGAGCGGGTGGCTCTGGAGGGATGTAAGCCTACCGCTTGGGCGCTTAATATTCCATTAGGTACGTTGAAGGGCTGGAGAAAGAAGGCAAAGCTGCTGTTTGAGTTTAAGGGACCTCAAACTAGCAGAACGACAAAAGGACAAGGCGCAAAGACTAAAATCACATTTGAGCACGAATTGGTCACCTTCATGAAAGACGTCCGTCGGGATGAAGAGGTAAATTTGTTTTGTTATATTATTTATTGCAGATTCTAACGTGTATATATAGTATTTGTGTACTGGAGGCATGATCGAGTATATGAAGATGGAGCAGGGGGCTTGGCTGGAGCAGTATTTAGCCGATAAATCATCTCCTGAGCGCGCATTGAGCGCGTTGATGCGTATGTGCCAGCGGTTTGCAGCTCGGTAAGCATCTCGTTTTCCAATATGTTGGTTTAAATAAACGTTTTAGCAATTATCCTATTTTATTTGTGTTTTTAATCAATATGTATTGCTTACATATTTTTCTTAATGTTATAGCCATGGTTTTTCTGTTTAGAAACCGCAATTTACTAAAAAGGATGAAGATGCACTACAGAAATCCATTTGAACTTTGCCATAGAGTTTTGGAAACAGCATTCTCACTTCCAGTAATCCGCCATATACAATGTCGACGAGACAGCAATATATTTTGACACCCCACCCCACAAGATTTGGGCCCTCAAAGGCCGTCGTGGCTCCGCTAAAGTGAAGCACACGCAGAAAAACTCTGGTAGACTCACTGCAGTTCTCACCATTAGAGCGGATGGTAAGTTTTGTTTATTGATTTAATGATTTTATTATGTTTAAACTAACTTATTAATATTTTAGGGAAAAAAACTACCAATACTGTTTATACTACGAGGAATGCCGGGCGGGACTGTGGAGACGGATGAACTTCCGACGTATCCTGCAGGCCACGTGTACACCGTCCAAGAAAATGGCTGGATGGACGCCACAGTGTGGCAAACGTACGTTTTGAACTTGCTAAAGTACGAGATTGATGCCCCGTCAATCCTCTTGCTGGACAATTTTGACTCGCATATTTCCGAAGCCGGTCAGAGCGTTGTGGCGGAAAAGACCTCTGCAATTGTGGTCCCCGTGCCTGCTAACAGCACCTCTGTGAGTCAGCCCCTTGACGTGGGCGTTATGGGGCCACTCAAGAAAAAGTTGACAGCTGAATGGCTACGAGAGAAGGTGGCAGCTACAAGAACCGCGAAGGAAAAGCGTCTGGCTGCCGTAACACGCACAATTAGAGCGTGGGAAAACATATCTACGGAATGTGTTATTAAAAGCTTTGAAAAGGCAATCCCAAAACACCCTGTCGTGATGGTGTAGAGCAAAATAATACATGTTTTTGCTTTTCAACGGTGTTTGTTTAAATTGTTTTTTCGACTTTTAATAAACTGTTGGGTCGGTTTAATTTTGACCAATCGCAGGTGATACCACGAAAGGAGTCGAGTTTTTTTTTGTCTTGTTGGCCTTTCTAAAAATGACTTGAAAATGTATGTCTACGGGGGGTTGAGTTTCACCGTCGTTGTCTGTATGTGTCGACCTGAATCGCTGTACTTAATCCTGGGGAACAAACAGATGGAGAACGCAGCATGATGGTCGGTCAATATGGACCGCAGGTTGACGGATCATAGCCGAACGTGGCGGTACCTGAAGAAGGCGTTACTGAGACGCTACGGCGAGAGCCTGGACAAGTCGGCCGCCGAGTGGCGGGTGAGCATGAGCCGCAAGATGCCCGGTGAGACGTACGCGGACTTCGCGGCGGCACTGCGCGAGGTGATCGGCAAGAACAAGGTGCGGAAGCGCGTCCTGCTCGCCCAGCTCTACCGGTGCTTGGACAAGACGACTAAGAAGCTTGTGTGGCAGTCACCAAAGCCGAAGACGCTGGAGAGGGCTGTGGCAAAGGCCACCAAGATCGACGACCCAATGGAGAACGTCGCAGGGAATGCAGAACATCGGGCACGCATGGGCAACTGCGCCAAGCCCGTACCTCATCCCGATGGCGGGAACGATTGGTCAGACGATGGTCATCCCCGGAATTGGTGGTGCTGGTCTGCCGTCTGGTATCACGGCGACAAACCACACAGCGATGATGGATGGGCGGTAGAGCTGTAGCGCTCTTCACGAACCCTCAGGGTGTGTGGAATGACCTCTCTGGCACAAGGGATGTGCCACCTGGGTATGTGTAGAACGGGAAGTACTTGGTGGAGACCAAAGCTGAGCAAAGAGAGCGGCGACACCCCAGCAGGCCGGTGAACGGAGCAGTGCGAGGAAGTCGGAGAGATAGTGGCGCGGTGCGCGCGACACGGACGACAGCGGTGACGAGTCGGGCGTGCAGCCCGCACGAAAGAAACTGAAAGCGGTTGTGAAGCAGGCGCAGCCGTCGGGGCGACAGACAGAGAAGACGCAGCCGAGTAAGAGCGCGAGCCCTGGCCCGTACCCGTGCTTAAACTGCGGCCAGCTAGGCCATTGGTCGGCGGCATGCCCGAACGAGCCGAGCTGTTTTGCGTGCAAGGAACTGGGTCACTTAGCGAGAGAGAGTACGAACACGGAAGCTAAGGCGCGCAACGACGAGCGCATGAAGCGAAGTCAGACACTGACTAAGCCGGTGGAAAACTAGTAGCGGACGCAGTGAGGGGACCACAGCGTTCGGTGAGGACTGGTGACGATCCCAGCGTGAGAAGAACCAAGTGTTGGAAAGCACAGGTAGTCCAGCGAGGATGGAGTGGTCGACGATGCGCAAGTGACGTCGACGGAGGACGAGAAGGACAAGACAATGGGTACGAACACCAGCGTGGACGCCGTGATGAAGTGCATGAAGCGGACGCGTTACAGAAAGACGACGAGCGCGCGAAGCGCTACGTGAGTCTGCAAGGGCGTTGACACGGTTTGTTCGTGCCATTACAGAAGTGGAGCCCATGGCAAGGGGTGGGGGCCAAGGACGACTGAATGGTGACGACGGCGAACGACGGAGAACCGAAGACGCGCAGAGTCGGTCTGGAGGAGGCGCGGAGGGTAACGCCGTGACCGATCCCAAAGCGATGGACGACGAGACGAGTGACGAAGGCGGCGGCATCGCCCAGGTATGACTGGCGCGACAAAAGGCACGCTATCCAGCAAAGCGGGTGAAGGCTAAGCGGGCCAGGTAGCATCGGCGTAGTGCTGAACGAGTGGCCGAAGAAGAACAGTGGCGTGTTGACGACGAGCGACGAGAAGCGCGTCGCCAGCAGCGGGAAGAGGCAATGAGGCAACTTAACGCACGGCGCACCGCTCGAGGAGGGGATGTATGCGCGCCTGGTGGTGTGGTGTCAGCGCGCGTGAGCCTTGTGCAACATGGCGACACGATACGGCAGGAGCCGTAGAAGGCGAATGACGTGGAGTACATCGGTGCTGACGATGGCCTTCCGACCGCCCAGATGAAGGTTGACGGTGTTACACAGCGTTAAGCTCGACAGTGGAGCTCGATACACTGTCGCTGGCACTGACTGGATGAAATTCGGAGATCGAGTGGAGTCACAGGCCCCGTGGACTACGTGGAAGGTGTTGGTGGTTTCTTGCACGACGTGGTCGGTGTGTGGCACTTTGACATGAATAACGTGCTCGGCGAGAAGATGAGTGTCGAGGCATACATTGTCGACGGCTGTACCGACGAATTTCTACTAGGGGTTGACTTCATGCGTAGCCACGGTACTACCATGGATATCCACAGTAACTAAGTCAGGTACAATGACGAAGGACAACGCGTCGTGATACATTTCAAGACGTACGAAAAGACGGGTGGTGCCAAGGTCGCGGTGGTGCGTATGGCGAGGAGAGCGCAGTAGGTCAAGTCCAGCAAATACTCCACTCCGATTTTGCCTCCAAGCTCATCTCGCACAGCATTTCGCCGCTCGTTATACAGATCACTCGTCGTAATAATGACATCCGGTGATTCCAGCCTCAATCTTGCTAGTGTTTGAGCCGCTCGAGCAACTGTCTGCCAATCTGTGACTATAGCACGCCGGTCCTCTGCGGATCTTGACGCACGACGAAGAAATGAATGAGCCGCTGGTCCTGCAGAGGGAGGATGATTGTGTGTATATGCCGTTCCTCGGTGCTCGAACTGCCACATCTCTGGGCTTCCGTCAGTCAAGAGAATGCGGACGACATGAAGCTGCATGGGGCATCCACAACGACGCGATGATGTATTCAGTCGTGATTTCACTCCGGTGGAAATTCGGAGGCGCCGTGAGCCGTGCCGGTCAGAGGTCAAAACTGTTGAAGTAGCCTCTAAACAGTTTGATTACCTTGACCTAGTCACTCCAAAATATTATAATGAGATTTAGGAGGTCCTGTTTAAGTCGGTATGACTGGCTTAAACTATACAGCTGGTGTACAGCTATTGGTGGCTTCCTAATACTAATAAAGTACTCACTTCGTCTTTTGACGCCTACAAGTAACGTCTTCTTCCTCTCCCTACTTCTTCTCGACCTGTCATACGAGTTATAGGTTATGAGCCCAAGCCAAGCCTCAAGCGACGACTTCCCACGTCTCATCGGCGCCGAGAATTTCGACGTCTGGAAGACCCGTGTGTGCGCAGCACTAGATGGCAAGCACCTACTCGGCTACGTGAAGCAGCCCGACTACGACGGTGTGTCGGAAGACGAGAGTGAAGACAGTGGCAGCGAAATGTCTGATGCCAACGATGAACCGCATGCCAAAACTACCAAGAACGTCGAAATCGACTCCGACGCTGTGGACTACGACGAGAGCGACGACGAGCTCAAGCCGCCCTCGGACTCGGACGAAGACTCTGGAGCCAGCTCCGATACGTCAATCAAGAGGAAGGACCTCCCGGTAGTTCGACCATTTAGCCATCGCGAGGCTCGCCGTGCACGCAAACGCGCCAAGAAAGAGAAGAGCCAGCCTCTTAGCCAGCGCGAACGCCGTCGACAAGAAGCCAAGACCAAAGCCTTCTTGATGAAAACGATGGACAACATGCACGTGCGGCTCGTCAAGAATCTCACGACATCCTTCGAGATTTTCAGCTACATCTGCCAGAAGTACGAGGGAGCAGCCTTTCATGGTGATCCGTACTTCATTCAACACTACTTGATGGAGATCAAGTATGAGGAAGGCTCCGACTTAACTGAGTTCTTTCTCAAGCTTGAGAACGCGATGAAAGCCGCGTCAGAAGCCACCGAATCGGTGATGACCGAGGGACAGAAGTCTATCTACCTGTTCCACTCGATGCCCAAGTCGTGCAAGGACGATCTCCGCATCTGGAAGGGCCAGCGGAAGTATATCCCGTATGAAGACCTCAAGCAGAGCATTGAAGGCAAGGTTCGCGATCTTCAAGCTCAAGAGCGCTACACCTTGGCCAAGGGCACACCAGAGTCCTCTGCAACCAAGGGTGAGAGAGCTCTAGTGGCTACCGGACCTCCTGTGTCACAAGCCCAAGGCCGTGACAGCGCCAATGTCTGTTCCTACTGTGATCACCCACGCCACAACATTCGCCAATGCCGAGGCCTTCAAAAGGATTTGCGAGATGGACGAGTGAAGGCTGGGACAGTGCTACCTGCTAACTTCGCCTTCAAGGGTAACTCGAAACGCGATCACCCGTACCAGAACTCGAACAAAGGTGGCAATGGGCGACACGGCAAGAATAATAACAACCGCGACTTCAAGGGCAACAACAGTAGTAGCAAGAACAAGCACGGAAATGGCGGCAAACAACGCGGTCAAGATCGCTACAAGGACCGCCCGCTTGAGTCAGACAATGACGATGACGACGACAGTGATTCTGGAAACAACCGCAAGGTAACTCGCCAAGGACGTCGTGACACCGGTCTCATCGCTGTTGCTACCACAGTCAATCTCCCGTTTAGCCTCACTGCTCAAGCCAAGATAGAACCCGAGCCCACCTGGACAATCGACTCTGGCTGCACTCGACACGTCACCCATGAGTCTCAGTGGTTTACCGACATCACCTCCAGTGGTGGATCCATTACGGTTGGTGGTAATAACCAAATCCCCATCGAAGGCATTGGACGGGTTGATCTGGAAGTCACTGACTCCAAGGGCACTATGCAGAAGCTTATCCTTCATGGCGTCCTGTATGCTCCCCAGCTCCAATTCAGTTTGCTTTCAATTTCAGCAGCTGTGAAGCACGACTTTCGCTTCAACTTTGACCGCAAACAGTGCTCTATGCAAACTGACCAGCGCTTCAAGATCAAAGCGCTCATGGCTACCAACACGGATCTGTATCAGTTCCAAGCCAAACCAGCGGCACCTCCAGCGGCTCTTATTGCCTCAGGTAAGCAACGTTCCTTTCTGCTCTTACATAAACGCCTTGGACACCCTAACGTTCGTGTCTTGAATGACCTATCTAGGAGTCAGGCCATACATGGACTCGATGGATCTATACCTCTAGGTCCAAAGACAGATTTCTTTCGTGTTGCCTGCACGTTAGCGAAGTCACACCGCTCCCCATTTTACTCTAATAGAGTTGTTAAACGTGCTACATCACCTTTGTCAAAAGTCCATTCAGATATCTGTGGTCCACTACCTGTGCCTAGCCTTACTGGTTGTCGCTACTTCTTGATCTTCATCGATGACTTTTCTCGATTCATGTTCACTTATGCAATTAAGAACCGTAGCGAGTTGTATGGCTGTTACGAAGACTTCAGGAAGAAAGCCCTGAATATTTTCAGACAAGATATATCTGTCATAGAGTACGCGTTCAGTGTTGAAGACAATGCAAACCAGGGTAACTTTGAGATTCAGCGGCTTCAAGCAGACAACGCTAAAGAGTACGAGAAGCTTGGCCGCATCATATTTAAAAAGTATGGAACTCACGCCCAGTTTACCAATGCATACACACCTCAGCAAAACGGAGTTGCAGAACGCCGCATGCGTACCATTATGGAGCGTGTCCGAGCCCTTCTACTTGACGGCAAGCTACCGAAGCAGTTATGGGCCGAGTGTGTCTGTCATGTGACCACTCTCATCAATATGACTCCTAGCCTCAAGACGGATGGACGAACCCCGTATGAGCTTTGGCACAACCGTATTCCATCCATGCAGTACATCAAAGTATTCGGATGCAGCGGATATGTCCACATCACGGAGCAATACCGAGACAAACTCGACGCTAGAGCCCGTTTGTGTATGTATCTTGGTGTGCCTGACCATAAGAAAGGCTACCGTCTGATGGACATCAATACTCATGCAATTATCTACAGTCGTGATGTAGTCTTTAAAGAGGACGAATTTCCCTCTCTCACAGGCCTGACGTCTACTCCAGAGCCCACACAGTCCACGAATCGGCAGAAATCTACCGCTACACTTGCACCTGTACCTCTGCCACCTGCAACTGCTACTACAGTAGCACCGGAGCCTGAACATGTGTCAGAACCAGTGATCACACCGTCACCCACATCAGGCCCTGCAATGACAACAGCGCCAGGCACAGTGAACCAGCGTGTACTGCCCTCACTGAGGGAGGCTGTTGATCGAACAGCCATACATTATTCTTTTCGAACAGAGACGGACTCTGATCCTCCGCATCATTCGACTCCTAAGCGACCCCGCCTCTCTGCGGAAGCCATTGATAGCTCTGAGGAAGCCAATGACGTAACCCTCAACTCTGAGGAAGACATACACGAACAGGAGCAGCGTCAGCATTTACTGTACACATTACTAGCTATTCGGTATGTGTCTGAGCCCACTACGTATCGGGGAGCAATGAAGTCTTCCCACGCTAACCAGTGGCGTAAAGCAGCTAAATCGGAATACAAGTCCCTCATGGACAATCACACTTGGGTGTTGGTATCCCCTCCTAAAGGAAGGAAGATTTTAAGTAGCCGATGGATCTTTGTAGTAAAGTATACCGGCACTGGCGAGATCGACCGCTTTAAAGCGCGTCTTGTGATCAAAGGATATCTTCAGGAATATGGCATCGACTACAACGAGATATTCTCTCCTGTCATCAGGATGGAGGTACTTAGACTACTTCTTACTATTGCAGCTCTTCTCGACTTTGAAGTCCATCAAATGGATGTTAAGACAGCATTCCTTAATGGCTACTTGGAAGAGGAGATCTACATGGCTCAACCGGAAGGTTTCAAAATCCCGGGCAAGGAGCACCTAGTGTGTAAACGTCTTAAGAGCTTATATGGGCTTAAACAAGCGCGTATGTGCTCGTACCAAACCTTGTCTGCCTTCCTAGAGAATCTCGGGTTCCTGAAACTCATTAAAGATCGATGCGTATTTCGACGCACAGTTGCTGACATCACCTGTTACATTGCAGTGTACGTCGACGACTTACTGATCATTGCGCCTACACCAGCACTCGTCAGTGAGCTGAAATCAGCCTTGAAAAAGCGTTTCTCCATGTCAGATTTAGGGGAGGTGAAGTACTTACTCGGCTGGTCAATTCAACGTGACCGTAAAAACCGAACGATGTTTATCCACCAGCACAAGTACGCTACGAAGGTCATTGACCGCTTCAGCGACTACATTCCGTACCCTATTGCAACACCAGCAGAACGGAACGCTAAACTTTCCGTAAGCAGCCAGCCCAGCAGTGAGCAAGAGAAAGATGCGATGAAATCGATTCCGTATCGACAAGCTGTAGGTAGTGTCATGTATTTAATGGTAGGCACTCGACCCGATTTGGCATTCTACATGCGAGAGGTCAGCCAATTTCTAGCGAATCCAGGTATGGATCACTGGAAAGCAGTCATTCGTGGTCTAAAGTACCTATCTGGAACGAAAGAATACGGTCTTCTTCTGGGAGGCTCGACCGATATTACATCGGAAAACCTTGCCGATCAACTAATTGCCTACAGTGACTCTGACTACGCCAACTGCCCCGACTCGAGACGCTCCATTGGAGGATACGTGACAATGCTAGCTAGCGGTCCTATCTCATGGCTTTCGCGTAAGCATCATACTGTAGTTCTCTCTACAACAGAGGCAGAATATATCGCCCTGTGTCACTGCATGCAAGAGATGATATTCCTTAAACTTCTCCTCAACGAACTTGGCTTTGCTACAACGCAGGCTAACACAATATACGAAGATAATCAGAGCTGCATCAAAATCTGCTACAGCCCCGAACTTCACGGACGATCAAAACATATACACGTACGATACTGTTTCGTACAAGAAAAAGTAGAGCGGCATGAATTCAACGTCACCTACTGCAATACGAAAGAGATGATAGCTGACATCTTCACTAAAGCCTTAGATAAGCACCAGTTTAGAGAACTAAGGGCCAAGCTCAGGATGAAATGTCTAAAAGCAGGATCCGGCCACTCAGTTTAGAAATACCCTGATAATACAAGCGCATGAAGCGTGTCTATATTCTGCGTTCTTTTTAGAATTTTTTCCCACTGGGGTTTATTCTTTTTTGCTCGCACAAGGTTTTCCCTCGTTGAGGTTTCCCTGGTCAAGTACCGAATTATCTAGACACATGAGTTTATCAATAATAATCCATGCTTAACAACAAATTTGTTAGAGATACGCCAGTACATCTCAGTCGCTTTCACTTTCAGCATTTGTGTCACTGGACACGTAGTCGGTGTCATAATGTGTAGATTTTGTGGTTTCTGTGTGACAAATGACATCATCACTAAATACCCCAGCTTAGTGACCTCTTCGATGGAGTGGTGGCCATGTGTGCTCGAGAAGCCCCTTCCCCCCTCCTCCAGCGTGGCGATGAGAACTGGCGCAACCTGCAGTGCTGTCCGCGGCGCCCGCTTCTTCTTCTCCCTCATAAGAAGCGCTCTTTGCAGATCGGAAGGGCTCTGTGCCCACCGAAATAGCCTCTACCGATGCGAGGGAGCCTGCTTCGTAGCAGCGGCAAGTAGAGACGACATGTTGGGCTCCATCCTTGAGTTCCTACCAGGCGTGTCACTTAGCGTCCTCCTTCCCTAGCAGAAACTGCAGGGCAAAGTCAGATCGGCTAGCCTAAGCGACTTCCTGGCGGCGTTTCAAGGACTGAGGAAAAGCTTATTGCTGCCGACAGAGCTGACAGTGTCAAGAGGTAGGCTCCTCGTGTCTAGCAACACTAAGTCCCCAACCTCAAATATACTTAAGTTTCCTCTTCCATGTTTGTCTGAGTACTCCTTTTGTTTATCTTGGGCCGCTGCCATGGCATCGCGGACCCTGCTGACAAGCAAAGCTCAGCTTGGACTGAGGAAAAGTCCTTTAAGGAAAGTTTTACCTCTGTTATAACATAGAATTGTCAGTTTGATAAAATATGTTCAGAGGCAGGGAGGCTGTTGAAGTAGCCTCTAAACAGTTTGATTACCTTGACCTTAGTCACTCCAAAATATTATAATGAGATTTTGGAGGTCCTGTTTAAGTCGGTATGACTGGCTTAAACTATACAGACACTAATGGCTGGTGTACAGCTATTGGTGGCTTCCTAATACTAATAAAGTACTCACTTCGTCTTTTGACGCCTACAAGTAACGTCTTCTTCCTCTCCCTACTTCTTCTCGACCTGTCATACGAGTTATAAAAACAATACCCCGAGGCTGTTTCTTTTATCACAAATCCGTGCTTTCTGAGCGACCGCGTAGCCGTTTCGGGCTGCGAAAGCATTAGCCGCAGGTTGCGCTGCGGTTGGTGACATAAATGAGGATTTAGAATGGACCGGAAGGCGCCACATGCGTATTGAACGGCTATGAGGTGCCGTTGCAGGCGCAGTGACATTGGCTGCAGTCACGTAAGATGTGCTGGTCAGTGTCTCGGCGTGTAAGAACAGCAGTGGCACACTTGAATAATATGGTAGCTGAGAGATTCTGTTGACGCAGGCTGGGACTTGCCATGGCACCTCACTTGGCTGAATTGAGAGCTGGGCAAGCCCGTTGTTGATGATTGGGTCGCCCAGTAGAGGCCCGGGGATGGCTCTGAGCTGTACGGCCCTGCCGCTAGTGCACTCTCGATATGACGGACTCGCTCCAGCTCCATGTACCGTATTCCTTATGTGATTGGCGACAGTCAAATTCTTGAGGTGGTCCAGCCTTTCTGCCAGCATAAAGATACCTGCATCGAAAAAACTATATAACATGCTCAAAATTATATTGGTCGCCAAGCACATAAAGCGCGACAACACGAAATTTAAATTAATTTGATTGGCTGCTGGATTTGTCGCTAATGACCGAGCGTCGCCAATCACATAAGGAATACGGTAAGCGAAACATGGCGACTTCACAAGAGGACGTACTGTTTACACCAATAAAAACACGAAAACACCAAAACTATACTATCGGCACCGCTAAAGCACGGCTAGCACAGTAATATCACGAGCATCACCAAATTTTTAAGACTGACCACCGCATTAGTACGTCCTGCACCAACCATAATTCAATCGCTAATTTTGCCCAATCCCCAGCCTGATCGTCACAGAAATATCGTCCAACGAGCGCAGTTCCCCGGCGAGGGGGGGGGGGGTTAAGGCAAGATCATTTTCCAACCAGCCGCATCAAGCTCATTCTTCCAGCTCCTTCATTATGAAATGACCATTCGACACCCCTGGCAGCTTCTCGCCTCAGCAATACCATGCGTCCAGGCAGCGAACCTTCTGGATGGTTATAAGGGGAGCACAGTGGCGAAGAGTGAGCTGGCCCCGTGCTCCGTATGCATGGCCCCTGCCCCGCATCCCATGAGAATTCAGCGCCTGTTTTGCGCGTGCAAGGCTTGCGCTGACGTAACGTCGGCACAAGAGTGTCCGTGGCGAGCCCGGGTCATGTCCTGTCAAGAGCAAGGCTTAGTGACGGTCGAGGAGGCATACACCCATGTCACTCCAGCACGCTCGCCACGCAAGCTGGTGCTGACCCCACCAATGAAGGAGGTGGTGAAGGACTGGGCAGCCCAGGGACTGAAGCCCGAGCGCATCTATAATGCACTTCTTCAGCGTTTCAACCTGACCGAGGCGACTGCGCCCTCTCTATCAACTGTGCAGCGTTTTGCGCATCACCATGTTACGGGACGGCTTGGGGGAAGTGACCTTCTGGACTCCGTACGCAGAAAAATCAAGGACTCAGGGTTTACGGGACACGAAGATGAAGCAGCTCCGTTCACATTCACAAGCCGCAGTGATACAGACGGCAAGCCAATCACTGGCAATGGCAGTGACGCTGATCCGTTTGTGGTCGGTGTTAGCTCGAAGAAACTCCTACGCCGTGCCGACCGTGATCCAGAGTCTTTCATCTTTCACTTGGACGCGACCTACAAGCTCACGCAGGTCGGGTATCAAGTTATCGTTGTCGGGATCTCGAACAGGGCAAGACGATTTCATTTGTTGGCAATATTTATTGTCTCGCAACAGCAGCAACTACACTACACCGAGGTGCTTGCGCTCGTGTGTAACATGTACCAAACTATAGTTGGTAAATTTCTCCGGGTACGCTATGTGATGAGAGATGCTGACGCAGCCCAATGGAACGCGGTGAACGACGTGTTTGGGCAAGGTGAGGAATTTGTATTTCTGATGTGCTACTTTCATGTGGCAAAGAAGGTATACGAGAAAACTCGCTCGTTGGGGTCTGTTGCGGCCTCCTCTGTCATGAAATACATTCATGAGCTCCATTTCTCGACGAATGAGGCGGCCTACAACTCGAAGCTAGGAGAAGCTCAAGCGAGATGGTCAAAAACTCCGGAACTGGCGAAATTTTCTTCCTATTTCTCAAAGGTCTGGCTGAACGAGAGGGTGTGGCGTTGGCAATGTTTCCATACACCGAGTGGTTTTGCGACAACGAACAATCCATGCGAGACGTACAATGCAGCGATTAAGAGAGATGTCACGCTCCGCAGAAAGCTGAAGGTCGGCGCCCTACTGCCCCAGCTACTTACTCTTTGCCGAAGTGAAGCTGTCACCGCAAGACCATTTGCCGTGTCCCCGGAGCCAGATTATCGGTTGGTTCGTCGAGCTCGGGCGATGTCGCGGGCGGGCTTGCTTGAGCTACACCACCAGTCTCGGAACAGTATCGCATTTTTGCTAGCTACCACGACTGAGGCCGAGCCTTTGGATACAGTCCGTGTTATTAGCAAGCCGTGCCCGCGTGTACAGGATGAGATTCGCCGACGCAACGTTGAGGGCTTACCCGCTACAGCCCGGCTGAGCAAACTGACTGCTGCAATGGAAACGCTTGGTATGCCTTCGAAGGGGTGGCTGATTGACATGAATTCGGCTAAGTGCCCTTGTCCCTTTTCGATGAAGCACGGCTATTGTGTGCACACACTCTACGCGATGGAATGCTGTGGAACTATGGATCTCACTGGACGTCAGACACTTGTCAATCGAGGAATATCCGGTCGCAAAAAGGGACAGAGCTCCCGCGGGCGCCCACGCAATAGTGGTGCGGCACTAGAGATGAAGTAGGATCGAGATTGAAGGAGATTTTAAATGTCTAACGTCTTTGCTTGATAAATCTCGACGGTGCTCAAGTCAGTTTACGTATGCTTATATCATGTCATACTTGTATTCACTTAATTTCCTCCATTATTGAGTTCGTTCAGAAATTTCCTTTTGCGTTGCTCTTAAATGCCATGTCTCGCAGAAATTCCGGGGTGCTACCGGCTCACGATATTTAGTCATTGCAGCGATACGAGCTCCCGTGTTCTCTCAATAATCTTTAATGGTTTAGCTTAGTCAGGGATGTGGAATAACTTACCAATTGTCACTACCGCGTCTTTATTACGTAAGACTGGTCATCACGTGAGCCCACCTCAGCTTTCACCTACTTCACTCTTTTAAAAATACAGCCAAACATTCCGTCAAATACAGGTACCCTTTGCTGAACGCTAAACATATCATGCGTTATCGGGGCTACTAGCTAAATAAAAAATCAAGTGATAATATTGACGCTAAACGCAAACTACGCAATGACTTCTTTTACTCTTTCTTCAATTTTGCTCTTTACAAAACCCGCTTCCACATACCTACAAAGTAATCCAGCAAACCCATCACATCAATGATAACAATACTTGTTTGGGCTGCTAGTTATGTGAATACATTCATGAAGTGAACTAATTGGACACGTTACGAAATGTAAAGATGACTCTAACGTCTTACGTGAAGGTGTCTTTATATTTAGTTGACAAGAAACTTACATATATTATAGCACATCTATATGCAGCGGAGTCGTGGATATTTTGACGGGGCTGCCACGTCAAGAAATTAAGACATTGAAGTTGCATACTTTACCACTTCAACGAGTTCCCAACAATAAAAAACGAAAAGATCACACCTAAATTTAGATTATCTAGTACGTTCTTACTGTTGCTCCACCGAATCGCTCGTGTCAGCGTTTGTCCTCTTCGCTGCTCGCATTTTCTTCATTTTGTCCAGTGTGATGCTCTTCTTCGTGCGCCTTTTCAATGACCGAGTAGTCGCTGCATTGCGCGCGTAATTCGTCGCAGCTGGCGTAGGAAGTTGGGAAAGAAAATGGGCGCGCTCACGCTCGAAGTATATCTGTCGTGCCTTCTCGTCCTTACACTCTTTCATTTTCCATTCTCTTTTCTCCATGGCGCAATACGCTGACAACGTCGACTCCCATGCTTTCAGTGAGCCACGCCGAGCGCCCGAGGTAACGCGAGTAGCGTAGCGAAAAGATGCCAATCTGTCCTTAGCGCTGATAATCACGTTGCCAGAAATGGCCCCCCACCTTAGGTGATCCGGCGTACCGGGGATAAATCCAAGTAGAACAGAATGATATACCAGCATGTTCAAATAAACCACATCACCCGGGCGCTGCACTAGTACGCACGATTTGGTTGTGTCGATCATGCGATTGAAAGTGTCGTTTCCGTTTTCAAAACTAAACAATTCTGCACACTTAGGCGTTCTGAAGAACACCCAAATCTTGAAGGTGTGCGTGAGGCTTGAAGGTATATACGACACTACACGACCATGGTCTGCGTGAATCGGCGAGATTCGATTCCCGCTTTGAAGCCATGACTCCACAGGGTACACGTAGGCCTCATCGGCAGGAAATACCAGCTTAGAGTAGTATCCAGGAAGATTGACTATGAGTTGATCGCAAGGGGTTGGAATCTTCTTTTCCCATAGGCTCTCAACACGACGCTGAACATAGGCACGCATATCCATCACGCGCAGTAAGTCATTGAAGTGGGTAGGCGCTTCGGGAAGTCGTTCCTGTTTGCGAAAGCGTGCCACATCCTTACAGGCTCCTCGAAAGACTAACGCAGGCACCTCGCTGCTAACCGCGTCGCTCCATGAGAACCCACCGTCAACGTAGCGGTCAGCGGAAGCAGAAATCTTGGCTACAATGCGCGGAATCATAACTCTGCTGTTTCCATAATCTCCACATTTCGCAAGATCGCACAACTCGTTGATAAAATCCACCATTATATTACCAGAACACCGCACACTATCGTAGCCTAGAAGATCGTGGACTAGGGGTCAAGCAATCGCCACCTCCGGGCGTGTCGGTGCTCGCTCTGCGGTCTCGGACGTCCTCTTGAGGCCTTCTGGAACCGCGCGAGTAGCTGGTGCTTGGACGGTCTTGTTGTGAGAATAGAATTTGGGACAGAGCATAGTACAGTCGTCTACACAACACATTATACATTATTTTGTCTCATACGGTAGGTCTATGTGTGTGGCTGAAAAGCAGCGGGAGTTGATGGGAAGAATACGGTTCATGTTTTGCACCGGTGCTCCTGCTGATTATGAGGTGCTGACCAAAAAAAATGCTGGTGTTTCTGGTATTTCCTCACTTCACAATTGAAGCCTGTGAACAGTCTGTATTACAACTTTAGAGTCTACAAAGATACAATTTGACTAGGTGCAAAAACGCCACAGAGGGGCTGCCGCCGATAAGGATCGGGGTGCTGAGGTTATGGTTTCCCGCGTGAGCGGGCCGGAGCGACCAACAGAGAGCTGATGCGGGCACAGAACCGATCGGTCTTGCCATCAGCACTTGCAAAGACAGCGTGTCACCAGGGTTCTGAGAGACGCCAGCAAACAGTCCACGTATCGTAGGGATAGTCGACCCGTCCGAAGCTGGAGAAGTGGAATCGTCGCGAGCATGCCGAGCCCCACACACCACATCGTCCAGAGGATGAAGGAACCGAAGGAATATTTCCACTGCAGCCTTAATCATGTCACCTCGCATAATGCGTCAGCGAGAGGTCTGCAAATATCAAGCGTCTTAGGATAAAGCAAGAGATTGAAAAGTAGACAAGTAAATAAATGTGCATTATTTTACCCGTAGACTGCTGCCTGCGACCTCAGGATGACGAGATAGAGCCACGTGTCTGGCGAGCTGGCCAGTTGCTTGAACAGTCGCAGAGAGCGAAGACAAATCCGCCCAACCGTCTCTCGCCTAGAGCAAGTTCATTGGAATGCTCACACGTTGCCATGTATCCTCTAGCTCGGCCAAGCTGAATGCGTCCATTGCGGATCTTCTCACCATAGGTGGCCTTCATAACTGTGTCCATAAAGTCGATCGAATGATGCGTTTTTCTATTTATGCACTGCTTGGCACCGGAGTTTTAAAAAGTTTAACGCAATTAATTACTTATCCGGTCCGAAGAAGAAATACCAGTTATAATAGGTTTTTCTATACAAAACATCGCATGTGTGATTGGTCAATGTCCGTCCTGAGATGGGTACGATTGGTTAAAATGAATTCGTCTGAGGAGAGTAATTGACACGGAATTGCTTTTAGTGATATACCACTAGATTAAGCTCCGTTTGCACTTCTTCTTGTATACTTTAAAATTTAATTCGGATTATTTTTGACGTCAAAGCGAAAAAAAACTTCACCCCTCCATAAAGTGATTGCTCAAATGGTCAGGTATCGGCAAAATTGGCGGGAAAATTGTTCATAAAAAATCGTGCTGACGCTACGTAAGTAGAGCTTTCAAACTAGCTCAGCCACGCTTCCGTTGGAGCTGTACGACCGAAGTTATCGCCGATTTACAGAACTGGTATTTCTTTTTCGGACCAGAGAAGTAAAAAAGTAATAGTTATTGTTTTCCTATATAACTGGCGGGCTCTGTTGCAATGACTCAAAAGCCCCTCTCAAACACTGACGCTTCATTTTCCCTTCACTCCAAAGATCTGAGAAACCACAAGCGTACGGTCTTGTCGTCGCTTGCGCTTGCCATCACATTCGAATGCACTGGATGACGCACCACTACATTCACGACGCTTGAGTGTCCGTCTAGCTCAGCTGCCACCGTGCCACTATCTCGTTGCCACAAGTACACCTTGCCGTCTGCATACAATGCGCACATACGTTGGATGAGTAAGTACTTGAGCTGTGCGCTCTGAATGTAGTGTACCTTCACTTCCAGAGGCAACAAGCTCACTATGGGCCCCCATGAAACACGGACGAAGCACGTATCGTTGCTCACGAACTCCATGATATTTGGCTACAACAGAGCCCGTTCCAACGTCGATACACGCGAGTTGCTCTTGCTTGACAAAGTTCACCAACAGGAACTTCCCAGACGGAGATACAGTCAGACACGACATGAGGTTTTCCGATTCGATAAACAGCTCATCCGACTTGTGAGCGACATCGTAAACGCGAATTTCGTAGCCTGAAATGAGCACGAACACTTTGCTGTCGTGAGGGTGCACAATGACGTCCAGTACTCTCCGTCCACTCCACTGATAAGCTACGGAGCTCTCGCCAGCATTCTGTAGAACAGCCGAGCATCAGTAGTGAGGGATAGATACCTCAAATCCACGAGCATCGTACCCATAGAACGAGAGATTTGTCGGCACTACCGCTCACGAATTGGTCCCCACACGGCAGCCATTGCATTTTTGTGACGACGCCTCCTGGATGCTCGAAGCGCTTTTCGCACAGTCCGCTCTACGTGTAGAATATCACAAAGTTGATCAGTTACTGTAAACCCTTCAAATGACTTGTAAGACTAGGAAAACGCAGACCATCCGGTCCCAGAGCTGAATTGTGCTAGAGCGACTCCCACTCGACAGCAAGAATCGACTGTCTGGGGACCACGCGAGACAATCTGCGGGACCCTCGAGGCTCTGCAGCACATGGAGAGCTGCTGCCTTCAGCTACAGGAAAGCAAAACCCCAAGTCAGCCCGACTAGAAACAAGCAACAAAGTCAGGCTGGTCTCACCTCCATTGTCTGGCAGAATCCCACCGCTTTCTCCTTCAGTTTTATCTCCCAGAGCACCACAGACCCGTCACTGGACGCCGACGCCAGCATTTCGCCATCCGGAGAGAAGGCCAGCTCCCATACGTCGTTCTTATGACTCGATAGGACCTCCAGAGAGGACCCGGCAACTCGCCCACTCATCATGGGCTGCGGCACTTGCATTTCCACGTCCTGCACGAGTTTCTAGCAGCACAAAGTAACTATCAGCGTTGTCATTCCTAGAAATTGACTTGTAAAAATCACTCTCACGCGAAGTGCCCCCTCTGGCACAATTTCCTCTGGACTGACGAGCTCTTCGAGCTTCAATTGTAGCTCTTCGTCCTGCCAGAGCCTCGAAGCTCGTTGTTTCATCTCGGCGGCGTCTCTACAGAGCAAAAGCTCGGCCAGTTGCTTCACTTCTGTTTCGTTGGGCTCACAAAGCGGTAGAATTTCCTCTTGGAACGTGTGTAGGGCCTCTGGTAGCTGCTTTAGAAGTAGAAAATCAATGAATTTCCGCTGTAGTAGTAATAGTGCTGCCTCACGAGCTGCCATTGTCGACTTCATCCGTAGCTGCTCGTGCTCGCCCCCTGCTTTCGTCACGAGCTGCAACGCATCGTTCCATTTGTTACTGGATACGAGGCTCTGCAGCTTCTTCATGGCGCTAGACCGAAGCTGCACGCAGGCCTCACGCTCCAAGGCGGCGGCGGCGTCGTTGAAGCCCAAATCGTAGAGCTCTCGGAGCAACAGACGCGCCCATTTGTTACGTTTCTTGTGCGGCGAATTGGAGGCGGTTGATGTGTCGACGGAGGGAGAGAGCGAGCAGGGCGTAAGTATGGGCGAAGACGGCGGCGAGCGCTTTCGTTTGGCGTCGTCCGAAACGCGGGACGACATTGAAGGAAGCTATTCTTCAACCGAAGTTATCAGTTTTTGCAAATAAAACAAAAATTGCAAATCCAAATGAGTTTTTGTCAACTTTACTGGGGGAAATTCAAGGAAAGAGCTCGAGGTACCCAAATTTAGAAATAGGATGAAATGGAGTACCCAAAGTGAATCTTGCTGAACTCCCAGATTTCCTTAATAGATGTATGAAAGTAAAGCATTGCAGAAGCGTTGGCTTGGGTAAGGGCCATCAATTTTCGAGCTTATTAAAGGAACTGTCGTGGCAAAGACGCAAACGGTAAGCTTTGTCAGTAAATAACTATCTTTAAATAATAAACACAGCCACGCTGGCAAGACGTACAAAATGAATAGTTATAGTGGCTGTGCGGATGCAGCGAACTCAGCCCCGATATCCCAATTAAACGGCTGGGATGTCGGGGCTACGCGTTCAGTGATTGTGCAAAGCTGCTCGTAGACGTAGGCTATGAATCCGAGGTAATGCCAGCACGATTTTCCTATTTTCTACTTTCTAGTAGTATTTAGCTCTCGTGTCATTACCGCGATATCGTACTTGCGAAGAGGAGACTGACCTATACAAATCCAAATACACTGACCGACACAAATGCAAAATACACTCCAGCGACCTACACTCACGGGACACTTGCTGGGTCTCGGCTGCGCTGGTTTTCAACTAGCAGAGCATTCTGAAGTTCACTACAAATTTGACTTATGTAGAAGTAGATGATTCTGGATGTGATCGCTTAGACGCGGGGGGGGGCAGTATATTGCACGCGGCCCTTGAAAAGCGTGTTTAATATTTGCTCTACAAGGATCTACCTGCGGGAGTTTTTTATTGTAATTCTCTATTTCAGAGTTAAGGGGGGGGTCCTCTGACTCCTTTTAATAAATGTAGTAAGTTAGCAATAACACTACAGTGCCTATGATGCATTTGTGTGTGCACTTTAAGTTTTGAAAAAGTAGAAATAATTCGGATGGCCGAAAAAAAAGTTCATGCGGAGCAGTTGTAGGCGGTGGTTAATTAGGTTTAGATACGACAGCAAAATAAACTTCGAGTGATTTTTAATGCAGCGAAACACCGTAAAAGGTGTCATCGTAGCCTCATGCAGGGTGCCGTGTGCAGTACACGGCGTACTGCTGTGCATGGCACAAAACAAATTATTCCGAGCGAATTAATTTGAGTGAGGCAGTCCATACAGCTCTTCTACTGCAGCTGTCCTCCCTGGATATTCTTTCATATGGAAGCTTGTAGCTTCGGACTTAACTACATGCAGCTTGGGAAGTTCTGGGGTAACTACGAACTCTACAAGAATCTCACTCGCTTTCAAGTGTTTCTGCACCGCATTTCTTTTATTTCATCGGAGGCACGATTTTATTTCAGCTAAAACAGACAACTATTACAGGAGCGATGCGTTACATTTATCTGTGTCACATCTGTGTTATTCTTAACACATTCTCTGAAGGTTTCTAGCTGCCCAGGTTTTTGGTGCATAGATGTGCGCATTAAACCTGGTATACAACCTGAAGCAGGTTTGAAACCAGGTCGTAATGTATTTCGCATTGAAATAAAAATGTAATTTATGCATCTTGGCCTTTCTTTGTTTTGTTTAGAGCTCTGCTTACTCACGAGACGGTAGAATGGAAGGATTTGCACAACCCAATTTGTTGAAGTGGGGAGGTTGCTGTAATCATAACGATCGGATGGCAGGTCTACAATTCTTGTGTGGTGCACATACAGTGTCTGGGACACTTCGGAGACTCCTCAGTTTTGTGCATGTAAACGTAGCAGGCCACATCATCCCAGGTATTCAAACAAATTTACATCAGGTTTTTGTACTTAGAGCGATTTCAGCACGATATACCAAATATGTGAGGGGATATCTAGCAGGATTGACAACAGGTTACAAAACAGGTTTTTGTGTTTGAGGTTTTACCGACGGCAACACAGAACAGCTCGGACTCAAATACTACTTCAACATCTGACATGAAATGAGTGCATTTATTGACTTAGTAGTGCAGACAACATCCGAACTCTAAAGCTATTCAGCTGAGGATCCTTCTGCACATTGCTGATCTTGTCGTCAAGAAGCCTCCACATAAAGTTAACAACGTAAATACCACAGCTATTCCCGTCGTTCTGGGTAGGAGATGCCACAACAACGGATTTGTACGAGGCAAACTTGCTCTCTTTGCAAAGGCGAGTTTTGATTTTGCTCAGGTACGCAATGTAGTCTGGATCTCCCAGCGGGTCGTAAATGAAAATGCTCTTGGTCGCAGTGTTGATCACAATCGACGTCCAGTGAATACGATCAAAATTGAGTGGAAGGAAAACGAGTTTCGTATCACACGTGTTCAGCTCGTGCACAACCTCTGCGGGAAACTCCGTCATTCTCACCTTGCTGTTCAGTTCTAGCTCCTGTGTCAGCATAACTCGAACAATGTAGGCTTTGGTCCAAAAACCTCCAATCGCTTCAAAACTCTGCCCACTAATCCAGTCTCCAGGCTGTAGCCGATATAGCGTCGAGTAGTCTAGATCGCAGTGTAGACTCTCATCCACAATCTGATATGGATGGGACTCTAACAAACACTTTGCGGCTCGATCAGCTTCAGTTTTGTCCTTTCGAATCGACGCTAGCCATTCTACAGAGTTTTGTCCTTTTTCTGGTGACGCATGAGAGACTCCAAGCACTCTTTCATTGTGGAGGATGAATCAAGATCGAGTTTCAGCTTTCCGAAATTAGACTCGATGCGATTATTCGTATTATTGCGAAAATGCGGCAGTCTTTGGCGGCAATATCTAGTCCACATGTCTTTCGACTTGTCCCAATTCTCACAGAAGTATTCCCAGAAGGAGGTATTCCCATGTGCGCATGAAAACTTCTCCAAAATAGAATTATTCTTTGCGTATTTTTCGTTGGACGGAGCGTCTACCAGATTGGAGAAGAGATGATTCATTGAGTCGTACTTGTCTGCAGAATAGCGTCCAAAGCGAGCCTCACGAACCACACTTCGCAAAAACTTCACAACGTGAAAATGACAGAGCAGAATAGTAGCATCCGGAAATGCCTCCCGTATCACACTGATCTCTCTCATGTCTTTATCAACCATCACCACGCGGAGCGACTCCCAGATGACATTGGCAGTTTTGAAGTGGCTGAGGACCTTCCGCATATGCCAATCCGAGTTGGTCTCGATAACAGAGTGCTGTACGAACTGACCAGACCCGAAGGCATCCATCACCATCAGACTGCAAAGCTGGTAGTCGTATCTATAAACATAAAAACAAACGTTAAAAAATAATGAACACTCTAATCCTGTTTTGAGCCTAGCTTAAAACATGGTACGAAACCTGGTTTAAACAACTGAAAGGAAACCTGGATTAGAACCTGTAACAAACTTACCGATTGGTTTTGTGAGTACAGTCCACCAGCAGGAGCTCCGGATACTTAGCAAACGTCGCGCGCATGTGGCCTGTACTCAGTGAGATTGATCCTGTCTCCCCATCGACGTGTCATCGACACTTACCACGTTGTTCTTGTCTTCCTCGCCGAACCCGACAAGAAATTCGGCAACAGCCAAATCATCATCGGCCTGTCCCCGGAGCTTATTGCGAATTCGGGTAAGAAGATTGGCCACATCTCTCTGCGTCACTTTGTACCTGGAGTTATCGCGAATGTACTCGTAAATTCGGAGACTCTTGCCTCCAGCGCGTACCATCAACCGAAGGTCTTGAACCAGAGGCTCGAACATCGGAACTTGGCGATTGTGAGGATAATGTTCGTAAATGTCCTGGGAAAATTTGTGGTTGTGAGTGTAGATGGGATTTTTGATCTCTAGGATCCACTTTCCTTTGCGGTACACACTCTCTGCAGTAAAACAAAATGGACATCCAGTACCTCGAAGCTTGAACTGCTGTCTCTTTCCAGATCCACGGCGGCGGGTCCGCGACCCGTGCGTACAAATGTATCGCCGGCGAAAACGGGGAAGGGTCTCGGGTAAGTATCGCATCGAACCACCGTCCTTAGCGCGCTTAGAAGCACGCAGCATCTTGTTGCGTTTGGCGACACTCTCCGATTCGTGCACCACAAGATGCGCACTTTCGGATTCGCAATACGATTCGCGGTATTTCTCCCAGCTTTTCCAGTTTGTGTGGTAGCGACGCAGCTCCTTCCCCTCAAAAGAGCCCTCCTGGTCTGCTGGAAACTCCTCTTCGCTAGCACTGCCGCCAACCTGCGTGGCCACCTCCCCCTCACCTTCCGATTCTGAGACGCTGGACAAAGAGGCTGGGGGATCTTCGTCGATGGACGCTTCGTCTTCAAAGTAAGCTTTGCGCTTCATTATTCCAGCACGACTCAAATTTGGAAATGATTGGATTATGAGAAGCTGCGACGTGCCGTATCATGGGATAAGTAGGTGTAGGGGAATAATTTCAAAGCATGGTATTTTACTTTATTAATTATAGCCTGGCCAGAAACCTGGCGAAACCTGCTGGTCAGTAGTCGCACGGCTATGCACCAAAAACCTGGGTAGGTTTTTCCTTTTTGGTACTCCATTTCGTCCTATTTCTAAATTTGGGTACCTCGAGCTCCCTGAGCACTAGTCATTTGTCCGTATCATCGCTCACCAGGCTGGTGACCAGCCGCCTATTCGCGACGAGAAATGCATGTGCATTGCCTTGCCTTGAAGGCAGCGCTTTGATTCACATTCGTCGGTCCGTGCAACTTGCTCGATGCACCTTCAAGCTGCAGAACCTGTGTTAGACAGAGGTTATACTGTGAGAATGTAGAAGTGATATTTGCTCTGTTAACCATCTTCCTGTGGCAGCCACCCGTGCCACCACTCCTGTGTGTCCGTATAGTCGGCGGCCGAACCGGTCTTTTCTACCGCCTTGAACCGCAGCTGCTCCAGCCGCACGGTCCAAATCCAACACTCCTCCTCGGTCGTCGCACTCTCGGCAGAACTCGTCACTTCAGCTTGAAGATCTCCCGCAGTTCCGCGATCCTCGGCGCCGGTAACGCCTTCGTGAGAAGATCTGCCATCATCAGGCGTGACTCCACGTACTCGGGCTTCACTATCCCTTTCCTGGCAAAATCACAGATGAACTTCACGCGTATGTCCACGTGCTTCGCACTCGCCATGCTCTCCTCGGATTCTAGCTGCTTAATCGCCGCCTGGTTGTCCATTCTCATGGGCACTGGCTCCACTACCCGGAAACCCAGCTCACGCACCAGCTCCCGAAGTCCCAGCAGCTCGCGCCCCACCTGCGACGCTGACGTGAGCTCGGCCTCCATCGTGGAGAGCGACACGCCGGTCTGCTTCTTGCAGATCCACTGCACCACAGCCCCGTCCATCGTCACGACTCCTCCATTCACCGACTTCCTGTCGCTCTTGTCGGCGACGAGGTCTGCGTCGCTCCAGCTCTCCAAAGCCATCACGTCCTCCTTCCTCGTCGGCGCCTGCATGATCAGCTTGACGCTCTTCGTCCCCTTCAAGTACCTTGCGACCCTCTTGGCCAGCTTCCAGTCACTCGTGGTCGGCTGGTGTGTCCTCCTCGTGGCCTTATGCACAGCGAAACTAATGTCGGGTCTCGTGCACCGTGCTATCCAAAGCAAACTTCCCACGAGCGACTGGAAACGGCGGATCGTTGGCTCACCCGGCGCACCCACCTTGGTCAACAACTGCGGCTCGTCTACCTCCGCCTCGTTGTGCTCCTCACCAACAGGAACCCACACACTGTTTGCGTTTGCCAGCCCATGCTGCTCCAGCAGCTCCTCGATCGTCGCCTGCTGGTCCAGCGAGTACCCCTCGCTGCTGTCCAGCTCCACGCGCATCCCCAAGAATTTCCTCACCTCGCCCAAGTCTTTCACGGACAACACGCTCATGGAGCAGAAGAAGTCGTCCACCAGACCCGGCTTGGACGCGGTGACCAGGAGATCATCCACGTACACGCCCATGAGCGTCATCTCGCCGTCCTCTCGCTTGTAGTATAGGCACATGTCCGTCACGCACCGTGTGAACCCCGCCTCCTCCAGCTTCGCGTGCAGGAGTTGACTCAACAGCCTGCCCGCTTGGCGTAGGCCGTACAGCGACTTCCTCAAGCGCAGCGCCAGCTTACCTTTGACGCTCACTCCGAGCCTGCGCATCACCTCATCTCCGATCACCATTCCCTGTGGGATCTCCCGGTAGATCTCGAGATGCTGCTCCTTGTCGGCCTTCACGTACGCGTTGGGGATGTCCCCGTGCCTCGCCGGCACGCCCCAGCGACGAGCAAAAACCAGGATGACCTTCACCGTGCTCAGTTCCATGACCGCCGCGAACGTGAGCCCGAAGTCCACGCCAAAGATCTGCTCGTTGCCGCACGCAACGAGCCTGGCCTTGAACCTTTCTATGGCTCCGTCTGCATCAGTCTTGGTCTTGAATACCCACTTAGTGTGCAGTACGTGGCTGCCGATCGGTGGCACCACCACGACCCACACGCCGTTCTCCTCCAGCGCTTTGAGCTCCTCCGTGATGGCAACCAGCCATTTCCTCCAGAGCTTGCTCCTCTTTGCCTGCCGGTAGCTCTTCGGGTCGGGCTCCCGCACGCTGTTCACCACGTCCGCGGTCTGTTCCACCCGATCCTCATCAGCGCCTCCACTCGCCACCGCCTCAGCGGGCTTCCGCGTAGCCGAGCGCGTCTGATGCCTATCCCGCGTCCAGCGAGATTTCTTCCCGCGACGCTTCGCCTTTTCCTTCGTCTTTGTCCTCGAAGTGTCTGTCTCCAAAGCGCCCGTGTTCTCCGACTCCTCGGAGTCCTCCAGGTGCACGCGCTTCAATTGCTCGTCTGCACGTCCGACAACGTCTCGACGTTGCTCACATGCTGCGTCACTACGACTACCTTATCCTTCGGGAGATACACCCGGTAGCCTTTAATCTCGTCGTTCTTTCCCACGATCATGCCCGACTTGCCCCTCTCACCCAGGGACTTGTTCTTTACGTCCACGTGCACCGTACAGGGCGACCCGAAAACCACGATGTCACTCAAAACCGGTGTGTTCTTCGTGAGCATCTGCAGTGGCGACTTCGATCCCGGGTTAGCCTTCGTCGGGCACCTGTTTAGGATATAGGCTGCATATTCCGCAGCATCCCCCCAGAAACTAAGCGGAAGGCCACAGGCGAACACCATGCTCCGCACCATATTCATAACGGTGCGGTGCATTCGTTCCGCCTTGCCGTTACTAGCCTGATTTCGCGGCTCGCTAATCTGCCGCCTGATTCCGGTATCCTTGCAGAAGAGATCCAGGGTCTTGTATTCCCCACCACCGTCCGTCCTCAACACGTGTATACGGCAGTTGAACTGCCGCTCACGCCATGAAATGCTTAAACTTCTGTGCCGCGACGTCCTTAGTCTTCGCCAAGAAGACCCTGCAGTAGTTGGTGCGATGATCAACAAAGTTGACCATGTATCGGTTCTCTAGTCGATCTCTCGGAGTCATCGGCCCCTTCAGGTCGGAGCAGATGACGCCTCTGATCACGTCAATGGGCGAGTTTGCCCCGGTGTCCTTGCGCGACTGCTTCTTATTGGTCTGTTTGCCCTGGGCACAAGCCAAGCAGTTCGCCCTCACCTCGTCCGTGAGTGCAATCCCGGATGCCGGGTCCTTGGCCATCTTAATGATCGTATCGTAGTTCAGATGTCCTGACCTACGGTGGAAATGCATGAGCGGCCCAGTCTGCACGTCCCTGCCGACATCCGCCTCACCTTCCGCCAACACCGACATCAACACGTTGCCCTTCCGCCCCGTGCCTCTGGACTCCATTGCACGCACGGACGTTGTTTGTCTTCTCGACGTCAAACACCGCCGGCCCGCCGTTGATGCCGGCTACCACGCGGTGCTTCCCTCGGTACGCGAGTCCGTACCCCTTCGCCTCCAACAACCCGTACGATATGATGTTCCTTTCCAAGTTTTCCGCGTACTGCACGTTCAGCAGCCGCACTTTGGTCATCTTCCCCATCGCCGTGGTTACGAGCATTACGCTCCCGCGCTTAGTTACTTTTAGCGCTCCTCCGTCCGCTGCCACGCATTGACTTTCGTAGTCTTCCGCGTCTTCCAGCAGCTCCGGATCATTCACCAGATGACGGCTGGATCCACTGTCCAGGATCCAGTCCTCCGTCTCTGTGGCCGACTCCTCGACCGTGAGCACGAAGTCAGCGTCCGTGCCTTCGCCCCACCTCTTCTTCTTGTTCGGACAGGCCGCCCGCAAGTGGCCAGATTTACCACACTTGTAGCACTTGCGGTCGTCCTTCTCGTCCTCGTGCACATCGTTGACCACGTCTCGCCCCAGTTGCTTGCCTCGCAGCTCGATCCCCGTCGACTGGGCGAAGTGCGTCAGCTCTTCCGCTTGGCGCAGGTAGTCCGTGCGTGCCAAGTTCAGCCTGGACAGCATCGACACTCGCATGTTCGGATCCGGGTAGTGCACGATGTTGTCTAGGACCAGGTTGTCCGCACCGCCGCACGCCTCGCTAACTGTCACGAGGTATAGGTAGTGCTCTGTCCAGCTTCTCTTGGAGCTCTTCGGTTCCGTGAACATCTTCATGCTCTGCGCGGGTGTGATCTTCGTGGCGAAGGTGTGCAGCATCCGCTGCATCGCATGCTCGAGCGTCGGCTGTTCTTCCCACCAGCCTTCAACCTGCTGGTTGTAGTACCTCTCGGCCATTCCGCTAAGATGGTGACCGAGGATGTCAACCTTGACGTCCTCGGTCCACTGGAACCCACTAGCACGCTCGGCGAACTGTATCTGGCGCACAAAGCGCTTGCCCCACGCCAGGAAACCGCTCCCTAGCCCATGGTACAGCTCCTTCCCGTCGAACGGCCGGATCCCCAGCTTCCTCTGCCGGGTGTCCGGTACCCCAGCGAATCCCGGTCCTGGCGACGGTGGCGGTGGCGCTCGATACGCTTGCGGCGGCACATAGTGCTGCGGCAGCGCCGGCTGTGGCGCCTGAGCCATCTCGACGTTCGCTGCTGCATCTCGGTACTCACGTTGCTTCATCCCGAAGTACGTGGCCGGCGAGACGG
This sequence comes from Phytophthora infestans T30-4, assembly GCF_000142945.1. Lineage (NCBI taxonomy): Eukaryota > Oomycota > Peronosporomycetes > Peronosporales > Peronosporaceae > Phytophthora > Phytophthora infestans. The sequence continues at coordinate 2,117,685 of NW_003303739.1, read as the reverse complement.
CAGGCGACGTGCGCCGCGGTGGCGTCTGGTCCAGGGCCTGCCTGTCCATGGCTCTGCCCAGGCCCAGCGACGACCCGAAAACGCTGCTCTCTCGACCCTTGCGCTCTTTCTCTTCATGTCGCTCCTGCGACTCCTCCAGGCGTCCCATGCGCACTGCGAGGTCCTTGAGTAGGTCTAGTAGCTTGTCCTGCGTCCCTTTCGTTTCGTCGTCCGCCTTCTTGACTTCATCATCTTCGCCGTACTGGCTGCCTGCCCTTTCGCGACTAGGCTCTGCTTCCGGCTTGCCTTGGACTTCGTCCGTGGCAACAGTATGAACCATTGGACCCATAACCTGTTAGACAGAGGTTATACTGTGAGAATGTAGAAGTGATATTTGCTCTGTTAACCATCTTCCTGTGGCAGCCACCCGTGCCACCACTCCTGTGTGTCCGTATAGTCGGCGGCCGAACCGGTCTTTTCTACCGCAAACAAAACCTCCCAATTCGCACGCGTCCCAGTAACCCAGGAGCATGATGGTCTCACCGCTTCGCCACTCTCGATTTTTCCGCTGTGTGCTTAAGTCGCAATCCGCTCTCCAGCTCCGCGTCATGTCGTCAGCCAAGTTGCGTCAGTTCCCGAAGAACGAGACATTTCCCGACGAATTTCTGCGCCTCGTGCCCAAGACAGATCTTCACTGCCACTTGGATGGTTGTCTTCGTCCCCAGACTCTCATCGACTTGGCCAATCAACAGGGCGTGAAGCTCCCCACTTACGACGCTGAGCAGCTGAACCGCGACGTGTTCAAAGAGACTTATGACTCTCTCGAGGAGTATCTCGTCTGCTTCTCCTACGCTTCGGCCGTGCTGCGAACCAGTGAAGCGCTAGAGCGCGTTGCCTACGAACAGGCGTGCGATCAGTTCGCTCTAGGTGTCCGATACTTCGAGACTCGCTTCGCTCCACAACTCAATGCGGTCCCAGGTGAATTGCCACTTGAAGAAGTTCTGCTCTGCGTCAATCGCGGCCTGAAACGCGCCACCGACGAGTATAATGCTAAGGACAAGGATGTGGTCTCTGGGCTGGCACCTCGGTTCGCCTATGGTATTATTGTGTGTGCTATGAGGTTCTTCACGTCGGAGTTTGGTCCGTACTACAAACAATTCTGCGATGTGCATCGTCACGAGGATCCCCACCGACTGTATGGATTGGCATCCATGGCGCTGATCACACAGGCTTATGCTACCAAGATGCAGCACGGCGTGCCTGTTGTGGCTCTGGATATTGCGGGAGCTGAGAGAGGATACCCAGCTCATGACCACGTGGAGGCTTTTGCCTTTGCACACAAGAAGTTCATGCACAAAACGGTGCACGCGGGTGAAGGTTACGGCCCTGAGAGCATTTTTGAGGCCATCACAGACCTCCACGCCGAGAGAATCGGACATGGATTGCACCTGTTCCGCCATGACACGCTTGAGAAACCAGATCTGGATGAAGACCAGCGCAAAACGTATTGCCACGATCTCGTGCAGTACTTGGGGAACTCAAGGACATGCCTCGAAGTGTGTCTGTCCAGTAACTTGCAGACGACGCCCGACATGAAACTCGATGCCAGGAACCACCCGCTACGTGACATGCTGACGAGCAAGTTGGCGGTGAGTCTGTGCACGGACAATTGCACAGTGTCCCACACGAACATGGTGCGTGAGGTGCGACTGGCGTGTGACGCCTTCCAGCTCTCCCCACACGAGCTGCGTCAGATCCTGCTCACGGGCTTCAAGCGCTCGTTCATGCCGGGAGACTACGCCGCAAAACGCGCCTACACGCACCACGTGATTGATTACTATGACCACCTCATCAGCGAGTTCGGTATCAAAGACTCCAGCACCAGCAAGTCCGGTTAAGCTACAAAATTCCAGTGTGGTTAAGGAGCTAAGCGTTAAGGCTATTACAACCTGTCGAAGCTCAAACTTCCTTTGCTAATCGAACTTTCTACCTCTTGGCGCGGATCTGCTTCTCTTTCCGTCGACCCACCGCAGCTGCAGTCTTCTCTTGGATATCCGAGATCTTGCATGGTCGCAGTACGTCTTCCTGCTGTGCGTCATCATTATCCGAATCGCCAAAGTCGTCCGCAGTAGGCGGTGTCGGTCGAAGCAATGCACCGCTCGTGAAAGAAACGCCCCCACCTCCACGAGAGCGCTCGCCGTTGCGCGATTGACGCGTGTTGCCACTTTCGTGGCCTCCTCCATCGACCTTCATGGCCGGATGATGCGCACCTAACGCAGCTGCAGCAGGTGCATTCGTTGCAATATTGTGAATGTCCACTAACTCACCAACGCGCTGCTCGAGGAGGCCAAGTAACTGGGCCATAGTGATGTCAGTGACGCCATGTGTAGACAGTTGAGTCGCGAATGCTTCATCATTCGGCCCTTGCAATTTGTGGAAAAGTCCCATGGCTCCCGTTTTCATCACCTCCGAAGCTTCAGCAGCTTCACTATGACGAGCCTCTAGCCGAGCTACTTTCTGTCGAGATTTCTCGATCTGGTCCTCTAGCTGTTGCTTTAGTGCGCGTCGTCTTGCGTCCTCAACCGACCCCATGGAGCCATCACGGGTTTGTTCGTTCACCTGAGCTTCAAGTGCGTTGTTCTCCACCTCTAAAGCCTCCATCTCCGTACTCAGTTCGTTGATCATGTTGAAAAGCGAAAAGTTCTTCTCCTCGGCTGCAATCAGAGCGGCCGCTAAGGCCTGAGAACTCTTTTCGCCAGTCTTTCGCTTGATCTTGGCTAGACCATCCTGGGCTAGTCGCAACCGTTCACTTTGCTTCTGCAAGTCATTAGCCTTTTCGTGCAGCAATCGCTCGTTCTTTTGGGTCTCAGCACGCAGTTTAATATCGGGTGTTGACAGCAGCTTAAACCCCCCAGGAAGGGATCGACCAGACGTGTTAGTAGGCAAAGGTGAGCTTGCAACTCCTGGGGTGGCGCTGTTGACAAAATGTGGTCGCGACGGACTTTTAGGCGTGCGAAGACGTGGAATATCACGGATCATGGCTCGATCTTCCGCCAATTGCCCGGTCTTCTCGATCCATCCGGACTCAAAGTTGTTGTCATCTTCAGTGAGCTGCTTTCGCAGCACTTCACTCTGTCGGTTGGCTCGGTCTCTCGCATCACTTGCTGCTTGGGATGCTTGTGCCACTTGCGCAGCTTCCCCTTGGGCCTGTGCTGTCTCCCTCTCCAGCTTATCAAAACACTGCAGCCTGTTGCACCTTTTCACGACGTAAAGCTTGAATCTGTTCCCGCAGTGCCTTGTTGGCGTTGCACACTTCGTTGTAGCGAGTAAGCACCTTGTCTAGACGACTCTCAAGCGTTCGAATCGACTTGAGCTCCGTCGTAGCTGCACAAAGATGAGTGTTTGTGGCTTCACTGAGTGCCCTGCGAGCTTGGAAATGCTCGTCGCGCAACGTTCGCAAAGCAGCATCGAGGTCGACAGATCGACGGCGTTCGCTGTCAAGGCGCTTGGCGTACGTGTCTCCTTGCTGCATCAGAGCTGACACGCGCTCTCGAAACATTGGACTCTCGAGTCTCGATGGACTCAGAGGAATACTATGCACATCCGGAGGAAACACACGTGGCGTACGAGCTCCACTACTGGGGAGGTGATAGCGATTCCTGTCGCCACTCGTAGTGCGAGGGCTGAACATGCTAGACGTGGCGCCACCAGTCGTGGGCAGGTTGCTCATAGCAACAAAAGCTATCGACACTTGACGAGAAATGTGCAGGAGTTAGAATAGAAAAGTGCCATAACCTAAATGAGGATGCACATTGAAGTGAGGCAAAATTGGCCCCCACACTATTCTAAAAAACCCGAGAGCATTCGAATGTGCAAAATATAAAATACATTCATGTTGTTAGAAGTCTCCTGTCGTCTGTGTCTTGTTGCTGCAAGCCCAGCGCCAAAGTGTACACATGGGCTTTTTTCTTGTTCACTTGGAGATCACCTCCAGAGTTCTCGCTTCTTGTACATGTATGCAGGCCAGCATGAAGGGCCGATGAGTAGCTAGTTCATCAGCTATTTGCTGGTCAGAGGAGCGTTGTGGTACGATGACAAGGGGCTATCACGCGAGTACTCACCACCTTCCTCGTTCGTACGTTTAATATCACGCACACGACCTTCAGTTGCATCAACAGCAACGCTGAGACCCACAGGCAGAAGCACCGCACCATTAAGCCAGGAGCACACGGCAGCAGCCATCAACGTCCGGAAAAAGCAATTCCCCGCCGGCTCGAACACAGGAGTAGCCACCAGTGCAAGTGCAGCGATGGCAACGAACTTGGAGAGAGCGACACCAAGAGTCCACGAGGCCAGCAGTTTCGTCAATACTTTCTTCACACAGGCGTCTCCTGTTGGAGCACAACCCGACTCATCCGTGATGGTACGAGCCTTGGCAAATAGGCGAGCGAAGTGGCTCGAGAAGCCCACAGAGAACGTCACAGCAATCGATAGACTCACAACCGACAGCGAGTTGAGAGGCACACCCATCGGCATCATCAGACCAGCGACTTGGACAACTGTGAGTGCAGCAATGAAAGTCACTGCAATTCCATACCCATAACTTCCTAGAGCCAAAATCTGCAGTACCAACACCACGGCAAGTCCGAGACCCACGACAACATACGCAGAGCGACGAATAGAGTGGAACTGGTCCAAGTAGACGTACTCGAGGGAGTACACCCAGACCTCGACGCCAGTTTCATCGCTGATCCACTTGGCGATATATTGGGCCTGCGAGTAGGCCGTCACCGCTCCTTCCTGGCTGCCAGAGATCGTTGACGAACCCATTGTAGTGCTTAAAACCTTATAGGCAAACGCAGTTACATCCCTACCATAGCCAGTGCCGTTCATGGTCACAGTAGCGCTGCTGCTGATCACAGGAAGAGGTCGGTTATCAATACTGAGCTGTCCATGGTAACGCGTGCCAGCAGCATACGTGCACAACGGCCCAGGGGCTGCAGTCAAGAACATACTGAACAGGGAGATGAACGATTCTCGAGGCACCGACAACACGTCACTTGCCTCAGACAGACACGAGGGCGCTGCTGAGGCGCGTTCCCAAATATTCTCAGCACTGCTTTCTTGAGGACGAAGAGGTGAATACGCATAGGCGTTCTTCGAGTCAACGCGACAGCACTCACTGTCCGGGTTGACAAATCCCCAGAAATCGTCCAGCCAGGAGCCAACAACGACGTCGTCCTTGAAGTACGTAACCTTGCTGTCTCCAAACGCAGCCAACGCGCTGAGGATGTTCGGGATCGACAAGTCGTCGCAGATTTCCTTCGAAGAGCAAAACTTGCTCTGGGCTGCTGCATCATTCGCGAGATCATTGAAGCTGTCACCGTTACCAGCTTCCACCACGAAATAAACGAAGAACTCCTTCCTCGATAAATCGTTCTCATCCACAGCACGGTAGTACGAGTGCAGATACGAATCAGTCGGGATGAATGAAGCAATAGAAAGACCGCGATCCATCGTCTCAATCGCCACAATCGCCACCAGAGAGCTAGCACCAAATACGAGAAGCACCAAAACCTTCGACGTCTTTTTCAGCAACACGTTCACGTAGCCAAAAACACAGCGATTCATCAGATTCAGATCAGGCATGGAACACGTGCTCCCTGGGAACGACGAGTTCTCTGTCGCAGTCGTGTTCTCAGCCTCCGAAAGACGTGGACGACGGGGAAATGAAGCGCGTTTGCAACAGATCACATCGTACGTTCCGCTCAGCTCACGACGCTTGTCCAACACTACAATTGCTAGGAACAAGGTCATCTGTAGGGCAAAACTAGCAGCAAGTCCTAGTACCAGTGATCCAGCCAACCACTGCGCCGCTGGCATCGCCGAATACGCAGCAAATGCAACGATGCAGCACTCGCACATGGTTGTCAGGATCATGCTGGGGCCAATGTGACCTGTGGCTTCACACAGCAACACGCAGGTTATCTCATGGATACCAAAGTCGTTGTCTTCCAGGCCAACAAACAGCGACCGTTGCTCCATCTTCAACTCTTCCTGCTTCAGGTCAATAGCGTGCAGGATCAAGAAGATGTTGCCCGTACCGATAGCCAGCGTCACCAACGGCAACACCACTAGTGTCACAATCTGAAGTTTCGCGCCAGTCCACGCCAAAACGCCCAAAGTTCCGCCCACGGCCATCAAAATGCACGCAACACCCATGAATCCCACACCGATCTTCGATGAATGGAAGAAGCGACGGTCCAATTTCCAGTTGTTCAGACCGATGACCACGTACACAACCATAGAGAGAAACGCTGCAATCCCAGCCTTGAATACGACGTCCAAGTTGGAAGCACCTGCAAATTCATCGTCTGCTGACGTCTCGGCAGCATAATAAATGTCGTACAGAGCGCTGTTCTTCGCCTCTTCCTCCATTCGAGTAATAAACGAACGCTCCCAAGCAAAAGTATCTGCATTTTTGGCTGCGTCTTGATGATTCGTCACCACCGCAGTCAAAAACAGCGTCGTTGCTTGTTCCAGATAAGTACTCGTGTCCACCGAGTTGCCATCCCCTGTAAATCCGCCCAAGTACCTCTGTAACTCAGTCATCGGCAAACCAAAGGAAGACACACACGGGCAATCGCTCATACTGGGTGGAAGCTTCGATCCTGATGCGTTAAGTTGCACTTGTAATTCGCTGCATACAGCAACATCCGCTCGCTCAGGAGCGTCTACACAGTTGCTCAAGTGCTTGTATACCAGACCGTAAGTCTCGTACACTCGAAAGTGGTCCATGTCGTTCTGAAAGTACTGTGTCGCGGCGCTCACTCGACAAGAAGAGTTCTCAGTAACTTTGACGCAGATGTCACTGAGCGTAATACCGTCCGAAGTCACTTCTTTTTCCACAATCTGTTGTAGACGGATCGCCTCCTTTATATAAGCCGATCGGGTCACTGCACCACCATCTTTTGCCACGAGCACCAAACGCTCCAGTCGATCCACGGGTCCGAGCATCTCATTAAAGCGCGCCCGGTCCTGGAATACAGTGCTACTCTCTGTGACCCACAACTTCAATAAGTCCGTCTCCACTTCCAAACGCGCTAGACCACTAGAGCAGCACACCACAAGCATCAACGATAGTAGAATAATGTAGAGTGGGTGGTTCCCCATGGCCACAAAGTCCCCCCAGCGCTTCAGCTGCTGTGTTAGCCGATCATCCCAGCGCCCAATGCCCTTCAGTTGATCCAAGTTTATTGTTGACAACATACCAGAGCTCATAAACTCGTGCACAGGGTCGTTTATCACGTTTTGTCGCTTCTTCTTGCCGTACCGAGTAGAGTACGCGAAGCCAAGCGCCAATACAGTAGCTGCAAGGAACGCAAGAACAGCTAGCGCGTAATTCAGTACTTCAAAGCTGCCAGCTTCAGCACGGGACGACAACTCGGACAGTAGTAATCCGATCTTGTCAGGAATACTAGGCGAACTGCTGGCGATAGTCGCCGGCGTACTGCCTGCACTGTAGCATGCCGGTTCGTACTCCCTGTTGTCGTCTGCAGACACTGCACACAGCGATCCACATGTATCCAAACACGAGTTCAGTCTCGTATCCATCGGCGCGAAGCATGCGGTCGAGTTCGCACTGCCACAAGCACAAATCTTGTCCTCCTGTTCTGCCTCAGATAGTTGCTCCATCGTCGTGAAGTTCACTTGTGACGGTGATCCCACACCGCCAAAGCTGTATGTTCCAAGATATTCTAATACGCTTGCACCTGTCGTCGAGCAGTTATCCTCGTTCAGACCGCACACTAGCGGCACGAAACCCGTATCGGCTTCACAAAAGTCGTGCAGATCGCGCACCATATCACTTCCCACGTAGTACGTAGCCACCTCAATTGCGGGAAAGACCTCGTCTGTGTGGTATACGTCTCCCTCCATTAGGCGAACCTGCTTCACATCCAGGAACAAACTGTTGCTTGGATGGCACGTGAGCTGGCACCATAAATTGCGCAGATTCTCCTTGCAGGACGTGCACTGTCCTGGCAGTTGACGGACTTGCAGACTCAGCATTTCATACTGCGTCTCCGTGCAGCAGAGCAGTTCTTCTCCGTCTCCAGTTACAGTCTCATTATACAGCAGTGGGCAATCCATTTGAAACTTCTCCTGGTTGGTCTCAGACCAGGCTGAGAAGTTGTTTGCGAATCCCTGAGTATAAGCCTCCTCCACCCCAATGGGGAAGTACTGGGCGGGCAGTGCTGCACCAGCCGTCACGTTCACATAGGCAGCGTCGAATGCAGCGCAGTATCCAATTCCCTGTTTATAATCCCCCAGCACAGAGATGCTTGAGACGTCGTTAAGGCAGTCATCCCCTCCGGAGAACTTGCAGGTTGTCAGTTGTTGTTGCAGCGTCACGAGCGCCGCAGCGTCGGTATCGAATGAAGTCTGGGCCACTTCACTTTTGAGAGCACGGAAACTGGACGGGGATTGGCCCCCTCCGCCACCTACGACCACGCTGTTGATGATGGGCAACATGGCGAGCGCGAAGAGTGCCGACGTCCAGAGCTGCGGTGGGTAGAAGCCGCTGCCCGCGATCTCGCTGGTCGTGCTCTTGACGCGCAGCATGAGTGCGCGGCATCTGGTGCCGCGTCGCCACTGCACGCGGGCGATTCCTGTCTTAAAGTCGGTGACAATCGCGTCCTTATTTGCCTCGTGGGTCGTGGGCTGTCGCTTGGCGACGCGACGACTGCGCAAGAAGCGGCGGCAGTGGAAGGCCAGCGCCAGGAGCAACACCAAGGTGAGGCCGGCTGACACAAGGCGAAGGTACGTAAAAAAGATGATTGAGAGCTCGGCGAACAGCGCCTCGAGCCACGCGCGGAAGCATGGTGTCGCGATCGCCAGGCTGATGGCTGCGAACAGCCACATATTGCCGATACACTGGGCTCCAATATGAGAGTGATGTCTTAACTAGAAGCGGGGAGGGCGTTCAAGCGGGGGAAGATAGTGCCAGAGTGGATACGTACAGAAGATCGTAGCCGAATCTACCAGTAGGTCTGGACCAGATCCCACTGAAAAAACCATACATATTTCAAGGTATTTCGCACATATTTGACTGTCAGGTCAGTCATTGAAACTACTAAAAGGAATAGTAATCAGAGCACTCGTTGAGACCTTCTTGCAAAGCCACTTTTTCGCCCCTTTACTTGGTCAAACTAACCAGCTATTGCCCTCGCCTCCATAGGCGCACATCATACGCGAATCGCTGTACCAGTTCCGAGGGCATACGTGAACGCTTCAAATGCGCAGGAGCTCCAACGAGCTGTGATCAATGTTATGGCTCGACACGCCTCAACAAGACCCGAAAACACAATTAAGCAGTACAAGAACAAGCAGGATGACTTTTGTAAGTGGTGTGGAGATAAGATGTTTTTTGACGGGTCACTAGTTTACGAATCGAAGCTTGTGGACTATCTCGACACTTTTTTCATTCCTCGTGGTAACAAGCGAAAGAAAAATGAAGATAGAAGTGCTGTTAGGCTTGGTTATGAAGATGTGGATGCGTATGTAAAGGCTATCATTGATCTTTACCAATTTCAAAAATTCATCAACATGAATCAACACTCACACCCGCGCGGCAAGGCCCTAAAAGGCTTGATGGACATGCTAAAGCGAGGAGAAAACGAGCCGAAAGTCAACACATACACCGATTGAGGGCTAGAAACGGTGCTAGATGTGTGGTGTTGGAAATCCCACGTAAACTCTAGCTACAAATGTAGTTAGGACGTTCCCACAACAATACGTCTACTGGGATAGTAAACGATCGTTCGGGTGGACCTGAAGACCCCAGTTCTGCCCTTGCACCGGGACAAACTGGACCTTGTGAACTACTTATATAGGCCAGCCAGTAAAAATAAGAACACGCTACTAGCACGAGCAAAGCTAGTAGGTGTTTTGGATCCTCGTGGTCCCAACAGCGGAAGGGTACCAGGCACGGGTAAGCCTTTTACGAGGTCACCGAGTGTTCAACACGCGGTTGGAAGAATAAAAGGGGTGCAATACAAGCACTCCCAGTCGTGCAAATAGGCAACAATAAGCCGTCACGTAAAACCTCCCGATAGTAATCGGCCAAAATACACAGTCTCTTGGCCTTGCCGGATGAACCCTCGCTACAGAGCTTCGAGTTCACCGACAGGCATAACACACTCAAACCAGCTTGACCAGGCGCTTACCTTGAAGCCGGACGTCGCTCGGTGTGCTTGAGTGGATATTTTGTGCTGTATTTATGTTTACCCTTTCGGGTCTATTCCTAATAAGAAGTCCTAATCAAGTTTACAAATATCAAGTGAGCAATGATCCGTTATGGATCTTCTTGCACGCCAAGCGTGGTCTGCACCGTCGCATGAGTATCTTTAACCCCCCCCCCGTTACGAGAGCAAATCGTAAGTGCACACCCCCTGACCTCATGCTTGATATCAAGCATGTTAAAGACTAGTGATAACAAGGAGTTTGTATGTGGTAAAAAAATGAACCATATCCGCCTCTCAGTACAGAGCCACCCTTTATCACTGTCCATGTGACCACACGCTTCCTATCGAGCTTGTTCAGCCGTGGTCTATAGCTGCATGCTAGATATAGAGCAAAACGATTTGGCCTTTTTACAAGGAGGGTCTTTCTTTAGCTAAATCGAGTGCAAAAAATACTGCGAACGTCTTGTACTGAAGTGCAAAAGTAATGTAAAACAAACACTAGCAGCTGATTGCACATCATGTGTCTACTCAGCAGTGGTGTCACCATCGCTACTGCCTTCATTATCACCGACGGTCTCACCTTCACTCGCAGCACCACCTTCAGTCGAAGCCTTACCAGCGTTACCTGCCATCTTCCCCGGTGGCCTCATTTGAATGCCGCGACCGTAGCGAGGCTTAGGGCGGTCGCGACCATTCCTCCAGAGGTCATGCAAGATCGCGTAGCATGTCCGCGTGTTGCCCGGGTAATGACCCTGGCGCACTTTATCACACAAGTACAACCTGCAATAGCTATTAGTAAGTGATGAAGAATAAATGCATTTCTAGGCTTACCTCTTGTTCCCCTTGGTGCACCCTGGACAAAAGAACCGCGTGACCTGGCGCTTGCTGACCACTGTCGTGCGAATTGTACACACCTTACACTGTCGTTGGCAGTGCTTCCGAATACCGTTCACCTCCACCCATTCCTCGTCCATGGTCAAGCTGTGACCTTCGGAGCTTGTGGCGTCACCTCGACTTGGAGTCACAGGTGACACGCCAACGTGCACGACGAGGATTGCGAGGGGAAATCATGCTCTAGCAGCAGGGAATATTCTACGGACTTTACTGACGAGAGTGATGGAGAAGCAGTGTGACAGATGAAGACTATTTTGAAGCAAGCTTTAGTGCACAACAGCAGGAGAAAACATTTAATGCATTCTCAATTTTACTACCAACTTCGCAAGCCCCTCTCAAGCAAGAACTTCCGGACCGGGCACCCCTCTGCAAGCCACGAGTGTGTCACAGGCCCCGGTGAGTACATCTATAATAGACCAAACAGCAGGAAATTAGAATAAACCAAAAATAAATGCTTCGGTAGCCGTACAGTGTTCGCAAATTCCGTTGGGCCCATGTCCCATAACTGCGCGTGGAGCTGGGAAATGAAGCCTGCGTGGTCAGCGGCGGGTTCGCCTTACATTTTCCTTACTTCACGAAATACGATAAAGCTGTTCACCATAGCGATATCAAATAGGCCAAATGCCAGACTTTTGTAGTACTTGCGGAAGCGCAAGGAGAGCTGCAGCGAGTAGCGTTGCCCCGGTACTAAAACTTGATAAGGAAGCTTGTCTCAAAAACCCACATGCTTGATATCAAGCATGTGGGAAATGTGGGAAAAGGTCCATTTGTATTTTTATGACATTGTTGCACAGGGTTAGGTTAGATTTCGTCAAATAGAAAGTTCTGTGGATACACTGCTTTGAGACATCCCTGGTCCAAACGACTTCGTGTTTGTGGCTGCCATCCACTCATTCTCGAGCTCGCCGCTGTCATACGCAAGCCACTAAGCCGCAACGAAAATGGCTCCACCGCGTCGCGCTACGCGCCGCGACGCAGAGGTTTTCATGCGCCACCTGAGCGGCTACGACGGTGAGGCGAGGGATCGCCTAGTGCGTGAACACCGCGAGTACATCGCAGGAACACGAGACCGAGATACAGGCTTCGGGGACAACGACGGAGCCACATTGCCAGCACTGCCGCCGCCTCCTACAACCGGTAGACGCCCACGTATGACTGTCTCAATCAAGTCAAAGGCTCTGCCCAAGAAGCAGAAGCTGGCTTGCGGGGCCAGCACCTCGATGCCAACTTGCTGTACGTATTGTGTATTGTAAAAGTGTGTGTAAGACGATCATCTACATGGACGAGACCAATTTCAATCTCTGGTCTACTCGCACTAGAGGGCGCAGCCGCCGTGGCCAGCGTGCTGTGAAGAAAGGTTTTGCTGGTGGCGGCCAGAACTTGCAAGTGATTGCGTGCATCGGCATCGGCGGCGTCGTGCACTACGAGCTGCGATTCGGCGGCAACAAGTATCTGAACTCGAACGAGTTCATCCGAGCCACGCTGCGAAAGGTTGAGAATCTCGACAGCGTCGTTCTTGTCCTAGACAACGCGCCATGCCATGCTCGAGCTGAGCACGTCTTTGAGGAGCCTGAGTTTGCTGGTGCTATACTGCTGCGTCTTGGGCCTTATTCGCCCATGCTGAACCCGATTGAGAATGTATTCTCTGCGTTCAAGTCTGCTGTTAAGGATTACATGACCGAGCACCGTGCAGACATTCTTGCTGTCCCCGAAGGTGTCACGATGAAGGCGCACAGACAGTTCCATCTCACACGCGCTGCTCGCTCGAAATTCCCTGAGGTTGCTACACCAGGTCTGTGCGAGGCATGCTACCGCCACACGCTCACCTTTCACGTGAAGGTCACGGACCTCGAAGACATGCCTGTAGGCCGTTGAAGCGAGCCAGACGAAGTGCGTGCATCACGACACGCACTCACTGTGTAAGTGCATATGTAGTGTAGTAGTTCTTCCAATTTGGCTTTGCTCTTCATCAATTCGCTTTTGTTGTTGGCCAAACTGCTCTCGCACTTGGCTAATACCATTTGCTCTTGGCCTTATTGGACTGGAAAAGGTGTACCTCCGCTCGGAAATAGATAACCATTTGTTTTTTTTGCGCAGCGCTCCGCCTCGTTCATTTGAGCGTTTATTAATGTGTGAGAGGCTGGCTATCTAGCTTTATGGCGAGAGCTGACAGTAAGAAACTAAGCAAGGCACAGGCGTTCATGCTCCGCCGTGCAACTACAGATACAAAAACGGATCTAAGACGGCAACTACATGTACATCACCACATTCTGAAGGGGCGCTCAGTGGGGCTTCTGGAACTTCAGCGGTAGGCGGTGGGGGGGCTGCTCGCTGCAAGAAGCAGCATGTACGCGTTAGCATTGGCGAGTGAGGTAGCGTCACAAGGCAGTGACGTAGGAAGAGTGCCAGCTCGTACTTGCTTGTCCTTGTGCCGGAGGCGCGCCAACTTGTGCGTGGGTGTAAGTAGTGGGCGGGTCTGTCTGAGCGCACGCCGTATGTAGCCTTCCTTGATCAGCTGCTGAACCAGGTAGCAGCTCATGTTGGACGCGCGCTGAAGCAGACGCTGGTTTTCGCGCTCATTGACAGGAGCTGCAGCGATTCTCTCGCACAGCTCAGCTCGAACCACCTTCTTCCTACCACATGCGCTCTTCCTTGACTTGACCACGGCTGCTACTCGATCTCCCATCGAATTGATTCCACGCCTCCAAATTCGCTCGACAACTTGGCGGCCCACACGGAAGTACGCTGCAACCCGATCGATCTCTCCATGTTTGAGCACTCCTCCCACGCTGCGAAGCTTCAAGATCTCCCAGACGGCCTGGTGCTCACTGTCTGTGATCTCCCCCAGGTGCCAGCTTTCAAAATGAAAGCTGGGAGTGGGAGCCAGTCTGGTCGGGAAAGCGCGGGAGGTTCGAAATCCAAAAGTGATCGGCATAGAGGGGGTATTTTTTGGGTAGGCTGTAATATAATTTGAAATGGTTATCTTTTTCAGAACGGAGGTAGTAAATCAGAGTTGAATTTGACACAAACCTAAGACTTGGTTTTATTATTGCGAGCTGCCTCCACACTATAGTGCAAGCTAGTAGCGGTAACTCTTACCCCGTTACACCTGGTAGCACTTAGTCGTCCTTCCAACGACCAATTCTACGATGAGCCAAGTCCAGATCTCCGGGGCGACCCTGGAGCATGCTGCATTCCCCCATCTCACGTGGAGTAGGAAGCGCTTCACCGCCTCGTGGCGGTGTCCGGAGATGCCGTTGTCGCATCGCTGCTGAGCTCAGCGACGCCCGGCAGCACAAGCGTGCATGGAACGCGAGCTCGCCGATGCGAATCGGCGGGTGTCAACTCCCTCGCGTCCATCCCAGAATGACGTCGTCAAGTTGGAGACATCTACGTATTCTGGTGCCGGCGAAAACCGGCACCCGCTAATCCGGTGGTTCCGCGAGATCGACATCGCTATCACCTCGCGACTCATTGAGACGTCATCCGCCAAGGTGAGCTTCCTCCTCTCCTGGTTAGCCGGTAAGGCCGAAGAATGGACCCTTGGCAAGATGATTGTCGCCCCCAAGGCTTTCCCAACTCTGCAAACTCTCTAGAGCGACTTGTGCCTCGCCTTCGAGCCCCTGCAAGATGCGTCTCGCGTTCGTGCAGAGTTCTTTGCTCTTCGGCAAGGGAAGATGTCCATGCGTGATTACGTTCAGAAGACGCGACACCTTGCATCATGCATCGTGACTAAGCCAATCGGCATGGCATCGCAAGTCCACGTATTCGTGTTCGGCATGCGGGAGGATATGACCCGTTACTGTCTTACCAGGGCTGAACCCTCCTCTCTCGAGGAGGCGTTTGCACTCGCGTTTCGCGAGGATTGCATGCTCGCTGCGTCTAACGCCGCAGCCATACCGAGAGTCTACCCCCAAGCCCATGGCGATCGACGTCATCAACGCGTCGAGCGTTCGACGTCTCGGGTCCAGCCGCGGTAGCGCTGGGCGAAGCAATCGCTCCCTCATTTGCTATCGCTGTGGGCAGAAAGGTCACCGCGCGCCAGCTCCCGTCGTCGCGCACGCCGAGGCGGAACATTCCTCGGTCGCTCATTCAAAAACCCGATCAGGACCAATAGGTGCGCGGCACCCTACTGGATTTAACGAAGGACTGGGCCCTCCGGTGGCATCTTCACTTTCTAGCACCCCCCCCCCCCGTGTCCCAAGCACAAACCAATGCCACCACTTCGTCGGACAACTCGAGACTGATCACCGTCAGCCCACGTCACCGGCGCCCGTCGACCACTGCGCGCGCACCTTGACTCAGTAGCAACCAATAACTGCTTTTGCGCGCCGTGTTTGTCGGTACTACCCAAGAACGTTCTCGTCCGGAATGGTCCGGGCGGGATTAAAGTCAAACTCGCAGATGGTAAGGCTCGCCGCGTTGCGCGGCGTGACGAGTCCTTGGCGTACACGCTCGACGGCTTCCGTAGCAAAGACGACTTCTTGGTGATCGAGATGAATTATGCGTTTGACTGCACCCCGGGCATTCCTTGGCTTGCGCGATATCAACCAGAGATTGACTGAATGGCCCAATCAGTCAAGCGTCGACGTGGATTCGACGTGAGCGAGGTCTTCACACATCTCTTGGTGGCGCCAAGAGACTGGTCCACGTCACAGTCGTGGACAAAACAGCAACGACGCACCCAGTGCACAGAGCGAACGATGGCCCTCTCTGTATGGCTTGTGCTGGACGAAGAGCCGTCGCGGTGTCGCGAGGAAGATGATGAAGTGGTCGAGCAGAGGCTCCCACAATACAAGACGGCGATCGAGGAGGTGCTTCCACCAACATGAGACGGTGGTCGAGCAGGGGCTCCCACAATATGAGACAGTGGTCGAGTAGCGGCTTCCACGGTGGTCGAGCAGGGAATCCCACAAAACGAGACGGCGGTAGAGCAGAGGTTCCCGCCGAACGATGCTGAGGTTAAGCAGGGGCTCCCGCGTGTTCCCGGCCCGGTCGAGTACGGCCTCCCGCGCCTAGAGGAGGGTGATGCATCGTCGAGTAGCAGTGAGTCAGTCTCGAGCGTGAGCTCGAGGAAGACGAAACAGAAGTCGAAGAGACGACGCCTGAAGCCTCGTCGAGACTCCACGTCCAGTGATAGCCCAACGATGGAATAGGTCTGCGCGCTCGAGTACGTGGAAGGAGGTCTGCGTCGGTCGCGCACTATCGAGCCCGCCGCGCGAAGCGGTGGCGATCACACGCCTTCCAGGCTTGTCCTGGAAGAACTTCCTTCGGGGCCTCAAAGCTGGCGACATTGAGCAAGTGTGCTTGATCATCGAGGCAGTCTCGGTGGATGAGTCAGCAAACGCAGTCGCAACGAATAGCGAGCGTTCACGTCCACAAGGTGCCGAACCTTGTCCGCTCGTGAAGAAAGATTCCAAACACTGTCCTGGGAGGCCTTGCGGGAGTCAGATAATGCTGTTTACTACACCGCCTGCGAGTACGCCGACGTCGTTCCGGATGAGATCCCCGCCGAGCCACCGGCGGATCGTGGGGCTCAGCACGAGATCGACCTTGTACCAGGTACGAAGTACTGGGTCACCAGACTATGGCCACTTCCCCGTGATCAAGTGAAAGCGATATATGACTTTTCTAGGGCTGCTGGAAGGCGGGTCACGTGCGCGAGAGTACCTCGCCCCATTCAAGTCCAACATTCTGCGTGAAGAAAGCTACAGGCGATGGCGCACTGTTCACGCATTCAACAAATTGAATGATAATGCCACCATCCCCGCGCAGACTCCGATTCCTCGGAAGGATATGATAATGGACTTCATGTCTGGCAGCGTTATCTACAGCGTCATCGATCTGACCGATAGGTTGTATCAGATCCTGATGAGAGCACCTGATGTGCCACCGCCGTAACTACACCGAGCGGGATGCTCTGGGAGTGGATCGTGATGGCACAGGGTCTGTAGAACGCGCATGCCACCTTCAATCGCATGGTCTCCCATGTACTTCGACCGCTCCGAGACTACGCGCCGAGTTACTTCGACGACATCTTCGTGCACAGCCGCGCTGAGGGCAACCTCAGTGCCGTCGAAGTACATCTTAAACACCTAAGACAAATCTTCCAGGAGATGCGAGTGAACAAGCTCTACGCAAACCTGAAGAAATGTGTCTTCTGTGCATCGGAGATTCCGGCGTTGGGATGCTACGTGAGCGAGAGCGGTGTGCGCGCAAATCCCGAGAAGGTCTTGTCTATCTGTGCCTGGCCAACGCCGACAAGCCCACTCTGAGTTGCGTCAGCTGCTTAGCATGGCCAATTATTTGCACAAGTACACGAAGAATTACGCTAAGCTAATCCCTCACTGCTGAAGAAAGACGTGATCTGGAAGTAGAAATCTGACCACCAAGCTGCATTCGACTCGGTAAAAAGAAGCTTGGCGTCTGCGCCGATCTTGAAGCTTACTGATGACTGGAAGCCATTTCACGTCGTCTGCGACGCGAGCGATTTTGCCATCGGCTGTGCGCTAAGGCAGTTCGATGATGACGAACATGAACGCGTTATCAGCTATCAGTCGCGACAACTGAATCCAGCAGAGAAGAGCTACCCAGCTCACGACAAGAAGCTCCTGGTAATGCGGTACGCCCTGATCAAATTCAGAGTGTACTTGCTCGATTAACAGTTGTTTGCGGCTTACACTGATCACGCATCGCTGCGGACAGCGATGAAGAACTCTCACTTGTCGCAACGGATGGCCCGTTGGTTGTCCTTCTTCTCCGAGTACAAATTCGTTGTTCACTACAAGCCGGGCAAGAATAACATTCTCGCCGACGGGCTTTCTCGGCGTCCGGACTACGACCCCCGTGAAGCGCTAGACATCAGGTGGCTGATGAGGACGATGACGAATGTGCGGTCTGCGTATCGTCAGGCATCAACTTGACGCTGACCACGCCCACGCTCCCGCTGGGAGACGAGATCGCAGCAGCGTACACTGATGGCACTATATACGGTGCCATCTTGAAACACCTGCCCGCTCCTAATAGCGACACGCTAAGTGCTCTGACAAGGTACACGCGTAATCAGATCGATCGATACCGACTAGAAGGCAATCTGATGAAGTACAGCCTCGACAGATTCGATGGACCCCGAGTCATCGTCTCAAACGACGCTGATCTACGTGCGCGTATAATCCACGTGTACCATGCCGCCCCGACTGGAGGACATCTCGGTCGCGAGAAGACGTACGCGGCACTGTCGAGAGACTTCTATTGGCCACATATGTACAAGTGGGTACGCAAGTGGGTCCGCACATGCGAAACTTGCCAGCGAGACAAACCGTCTTCGACGTATCAGGCCCCTTTGCGCCCTCTTCCGGTCGCCACGGAAGCCTGGCGCTCCATTACGATGGACTTCATATTCGGTCTTCCGCCCGATACAACCGGGCGCAGCAGAAATAATGGTCTAATGATTATGTAACAAGTGTGGACGCAACATTATGTGAAAAGGAGACGGTTCATTCATCGGTGAAAGTGTAGAATATGTTCTGAAGTGTGTTGAAGATGATGCAGGCACTAGCGTAAAAAGGTTTTGGTGTAGTTTCGAGTCCAGCGCTGGATTTCGAGCAAGACCCGCGAGGGAGAAGCGACTTCCATCGCGACTCGCGGCGTCATCCGTTTGGACCATGTCTGCATGCGGTGGAATGAGCAACTCAGCTCATTACTGCAACAAACGGTTCAAGTTCGATAAGCAGGTTCATGACGCGGGGTAGTGCGAACGTTTCCCCAACTTCCAGTGTCTAGCTCAATTCGTGCATACAAAAGGCACAAAGGAGGAACTCCCTCCAGAGTTCAAGGCCGTCGTCCAAGAACGTCATTTAATCTAGGCAGCTCGCCAACTACAGCTGGGCTGGTCCCTATCGAACGGCCACCGTTAGCCGAGCCTTCATTGGAAGCAGAGGGTATCTTTGCTTTCATGGGGCAGAGAGAATGGTCCAATGATTATGTAACAAGTGGGGCCGCCACGGTTTCTGAAAAGGAGAGGGTTCAATTCTCGGTGAAAGTGTAGAATATGTTCTGGAGTGTGTTGAAGCTGATGCAGTTACTAGCGTGAAAAGATTTGGTGTAGTTTCGAGTGCAGTATTTGGTGAAGTGCTTTCTCAGAAATAAGAGACTAGATCACACAAGGAGTCAATACCTCAGATTAGTGACAACACCTGGCGGTTAAGGAGGATCTGGATTGCCCGGCATGGATCTGCGCTGCTCGAAGTAAATTGGGCCAAGGAAAAACGGCATCCTATATGGGTCGACGATGGATCCGGACCTGGATCCTGGATATGGGGATGCAACGGGCCTCGAACTTTCGTGGGGTGATGGATATCACAGACAGTCATAAGACAATGTTGGAAGATTGGAGAGCTTAGATCCATGATGAGCGCACACTTGTAGTGAGGTGGATCAAGGTGACCTGGATCCAGAATAGTACCCATATTGTGGCCACCACAATGATTACGCCATGGATCTGATGCTAATACAGCTGGAATGCTGGACCAAGGAGAAAAAGGACATGCAGCCGAGCCTGGTAAGAGATTGAGCAGGTAAAAGACATAGAAGCTAGAAATCCAGGCAGGTATAGGCTTCATTATGAATCAGAACCCAATTTGCACAGTATCACGTAAGGGCCTCCTGCCCTCAAGAATCGGAACTACATTGGCCGTACGAGCTCGGTGAAGGTTGGGAATTGCGAAGCTAGTGTTGGTAGTGATAACTGGATAATATATAGGCCAGATCCTATAACCTAGTGAGCTTTCCTTTACACATGCAGATCCGAAGGGCTAACCGGATTTACTACTTGGCCGGGCTTACCTAAGAGGCTCTCAACTCTCAAAACCCCGTCACAAGAGGCGGCAAGTACGACGCAAAGGAAAACGAAGGCAAGGGAACACACCCGCAAGGCAACCCTACGGCCAGATCCCAGATCTAGGCCCTGGATTTACCAAGCTCAAATATTCGCTTGGGTCCAGAAACAACTACGGACGCAGAGTGAAGATCTTATCACTACTGCTCCGCCCCATCCACACGTCTCGCTAAGACACTCAAGCTTCACCATTTGAACGCTTCGGAAGTTACCGAGAGAGCAAGATCCCGCCCTACCGATGGGTACACAAGGTGAGGAAAGTTTAGCAGATCACGGATCATCGCCCCCCCCCGCCCTCCGATAGTCGGTGTCTGGGCGCTGTTGTTAAGTTGGATCCAGCAATCTCGCAGATTTTGCTAATCCCGCTACATCAAAATGGTGCGCATGCCCGGATCGTTTGGTGACTCGAGATTTCACCATGAGTCCCAAGAAGATGCTCAAGTAAATATTGAGCCAGGGGAAGAGGCGTCATCGGAGGTCGGATCGACGAAGACGCTGCTGAATGAAGCAAGACCCGCGGATCGATGGAGTCCTGGGAGGAGCTCTGTCGACGCAAAAGAGGTGGATCCGGACCCGTATCTAGAAGAAAAAACCTCTCTTTTCTCCCCAGGTCCCCTCGGGGACCCCTGCGGATCTTGACACAAGTCAAAATCCGCTAACAAAACAAGGGAAAGTGAGGGCGAAACGGTATGCATTTGCAGATTCACCGGTCAAGCCAACACCGCACCTAAATACAAGCCCGCTAGTCGAAAAGATGAGAAAGAACACTGATACGAGTAAGCCTATGCGGAAGAAAATCCAAGCTCCAGAGTCGGAAGAATACCAAGCTGGATCCAGGTCAAGCTGGTCCGACAAGGATCTCGAGTTTGTATATCGCCACCAAGCTCTACGCGATTTCTGTATCAAGATCCTGTCATGCGGATCCTGAATCCACGACAGATGAAGAGCCAAGGGAACCGGTGAGAGCACCAACAAAAACGGCGAACAAATTAGTGGCTGTCAAGGATCTATTACGTCTGCTTACGGATTCCGGCATCGTAGCCGGTGCGTTCGATGCAGAGGATATCTTTGAGCTAAGTTTGGATCTCATAGTATCAGCGACGCGGGACCTCTTCGTCAGAGTCAAGTCCATCGCCGGAGAAAGGTCGCACACTATGGATCCAGTGTCGTCGCCGAGGATCAGCCAAGCTGCATTATCTAATTACAAATCCGCGGCTGAGGATGGTCAGATACGTCTTCCGAGCCGCGACGCATGACCTTAGGCCCCGTCAATGCTGGAAGCGCGGGCAAGGATCCGAGGACAGAAGGCGCCATCAAGTGTGAAGACACGGAATCCATGGCGCCATACCCGCGATCTGATACCATCCAACCAGGTTCGAGCCAGAACCAGCAAGAAGCCAGTCGGATCATCGTCGGATCGAGTTCAAGCTAATCGTCTGACAAATCCCTTCCCGACGGTAGGCTAGGCTACAGCTTCCGTGTCCTCCGACACCTAATCAGGCACCTTACAAAGACACTTCGAAGCTGCGATGAGACGTTTCCTGGCCGAACAAGGTATGAGAATGCCCAGGTCGCAAACGCAAGTGTCCCACGACCATGGAGCACGAGCTGTCGAAATGGAGTCGGTAGAGGGAGACAACTCCCATGATGGGTTCGATCGAGATGATCTGGATGTCCTATCCCACTCGACAGGGGCGGTAGCAACAGCTGCAGCCGGGACGGATGGATCGTCTATGATCCAGAGGTATGGATCTCAGCTATATCGGATCTGAAGAAGTTCACGGGCAAGTATCAAGATGAAGACCGAGCTCGAACATGGATCAGCAAAGTCAAGTCAGCCCCCATGAGAGATGAAGCGTCAGATGCAGAAAAGGGTCTGACATTTGCGGCCTGGGTGGTCGGGCCAGACAGTAACTGGTATCGGCAGCTGGGCAGATCCACCATGAACAAGTGGACAGATTTGCTACGAAGTTTCCAAACGCAGTATTGTGGTTGGGGGTGTCGGTAGCGCGACAGTGTTACCATGCTCGTCGCCGATCGGACGAGTCCCCGCTAGATTACCTGCATCGGCTGAATGTGTCCGGTCTACGGACCAAGTTGACGATCAAGGACGAGGGATCCAAGGTACTACGGGAGCATGTCGATCATTTCATCGAAACCTTGGGAGATGTTGATCTGGCCGGCAGGTTGGGTCTGCTACGACTTCCAGATGCCGACGTTCTCGAAGAAGTGCTGCGGCAGTGGATCACGCGAAACACCGCCAGAAGAAGGCGGCGGTCGGATCTGGCAAGTGTCGCGAAAAGGCTCCAACATCCACGGCCCCAGCTTAATGGGTCCACCAAGTCAGGGCGCCTGACTCAAGAACTGAATCTGATGGATCGGACTCCGGTCTGGAGGATTACCGTAGAGTCTGTATCACCGCTCCCAACGATCGTACGACAAAGACTTGATGCAACGCCCGCACTGTTGATTCCTTACGCGGGGATCGTGGGATGTACAGATCGCGATATCTAATTTACGGGACAGTACAAATCAGGTACCAGCAGTGTGGATCGCGGAAGCACACAGAAGCTGTGTAACGGGGTTACATGGTGTGGAACATACAGGGGTACGAAGTACCCGGAGAGTTAGCAAACTCTCAGTACATAAGTTGGAGAGTTAACAAGGTCTCTCAGTACGTTGGCCGAAAGCCACACGTTATGCATTTGATTAGGTTTAACTATGCTAGATAGTTAAACAGATACATTTACCTCTAGGCGGCTTGGCCGCAATAATAGTAAATAAAACACTTCTGGTTTTGAAGCATAAAAGTTAAGGTGTTAGCTTTGAGCCCTGGTCTTGGGCTGTAAGTGTCCTTTGGATAAGGAACTTAGTACTGGTGACTCTTTGAGTCGAACGTCTTCCTCTGACGCTAAAGCTACGGCAGCCCCGCTGCACTTGGTAGCACTTACAGCCAATCCCGCTCCTGAGTCGGTTGACTATATCCTCTGCGAAGATGGAACACCCCGTGTTCGCGAATTTGCCCCCGGCGCAGCAGGACGCGCTTACTAAGCTTATGTCCTTGCTTGGCCCCGAGGGCGTGGCTCATCTTGCATCGCAAGGTCCAAAGGCGGTCACTGCCAGGCTGGAATCGTTCTCCCGCGACGAGAACGCGCTCTTGGAGCATGTCCAAGAGAAGATGAGCGCCGAAACGGCGGCGGCGTCGATGACGCGTGAAGAGTCTATGAGACTGAAACCGCTCATATTGAGCGTAAGAACCTTCGAGGGGAAGGATGGAGAGAATCTCCTTCTCTGGACCCGTGAGGTCGAGATGGCCATGGGATCGGCCCTGCTCCAGTCTGAGCATCAGCGCGTGGCGCTGGCTATCTCCAGGCTTGGAGGTCGCGCTCGCGAATGGGCACGAACGTGCGGCACGTCTGTTGACGCTGCATTTCCCACTTGGGATAAGCTGAAGCAACAGCTTTCGCGCGTGTTCGCGCCGCCTAATCAGGCGTACCGTATCCAATCAAAGTTCCTTGCTACCCGCCAGGGTAAGAAGGATTTATTGGACTATGTCCAAGAGTTGAGAACTCTTATCGCCGGAATGGCGGCGGACCCTCTTCCGGAACTGGTCAGCGTGACCGTGTTCATGGAGGGACTTTGTGTGAGCGCAGCTCGAACGGAAGTGTTCCGTGTACACCCTAACTCTTTTGAAGAGGCGGTGGATGTGGCATTGAATACCGAGCACAACTTCAGGTCGGCTCGACCTGGTTGGAGCGCTAGTAGCGCAAGCTCTTCGAGCGGTCCAGAGCCGATGGACCTCAGCTATGCTGAAGATGAAGAAGCGGAGCTTCTTGCTGCGGAGCAGCGTGCCGGCATCCGCCGATGCTTTGTGTGCAATAGCACTAAGCACTTGAGGGCCTATTGCCCTCTGCGCAAGAAGCGCGAGGCTCCGGCGAGCCAACCCTCCGGGTCATCGCCGGGAAACGGCAACTCCCAGTAGGCGCGGGGCGGCCTACTGGGGAAGAACTGAGTTCTGTTGTGCCTCGAAATGGTAGAGGGCAACGGGGCTCAGCCCCGAAGAGAGCTGAGCTCTCTTACAAGAAGAGTGTGTGCAAGCCGGGCTTGCTGGTCGTTCAAGCGAACGTGAAGGGCTTTGCAAAGCCATGGAGAGTCTTGATTGACTCGGGGGCCTCGGGCAACTACGCCCGTCGCTCGACCCTGGAAGGGAGTCAGCTGTATGCTGAGGCACTGGAAGTGCCAACGAGAGATACGATCTCTGTCCGTCTCGCGACGGGGACACTAGTAACTGTGTCGAAGGTCTCTGTCGACCTTGGAATGAAGTTTGAGAACTTCGATAGCGTGAAACGCTGTTTGGTCTTAGACCTGGATGCGAGGTATGACCTCATCCTTGGCATGGCATGGCTGGAACGCCATGAGCCATGGATCGACTGGAAGCCGAAAACGCTGGGTGCGTCGCACCCTGCTCCTAGTGGAGCTTTGGTGAGTCATAAACCCACCTCTACTAGGAAGCAGAAGCGCTTTTGGCGCGAGCACGAGGCCGAGGCGGCCGTAGTGCTGGACATGGGTATGTCCATAATTGTTAGCAACGAGGTTGCTGTTTGCCCTGAGGGCGTACGTGGTGCGGCACGTTATCCGCTGAGCGGTGCAGGTCAGGTCAATGACCAACTGCTGGATCCTGGTGAGGACGAGCGCGGAGTGGCGCGTAACCCACTGAGTGGTATGAATCTGGTCGATGACCTACCGCTGCGTGACCCGAGGGTCGCAGTCGACTGCGAGTCGAGGCATCATGGGCGTGGCCCAGGAGATGCAGGTGAAGTGACACCTAGTTCACTGTGTGAAGGTCAAGAATCTCTTGGCTTTCAGCCGAGTGTCTTGCGAGACACTGTATCCTCTTCGAGGAGTGATGGTGCTGCTGCACCCGGTGGTGGTGACGGAGATGTCGCCACACCGCCCTCATCCGGCCGGGCTCGGTCGCGGAGGGAGAGGAGAAGAAGACGCAGGGCGTCTGTGACGTCTTCGACGTCGGACGAGGTGTCCAACGTGACGAGCGGTGATGCTCCTCGTGATTGCTGTGAACAGCTATATACACTCGTGAACGGAGTGACGGGGGAGGTAGAAGGCGATATCAGCCTTGATACTCTGCCCGCTGCAGATGCTCTGTTAGAGCTGGACGTGATGTCCATTGCCGAGTTTGGCGAAGCCTTAAAGGCAGGCGAGCTAGCCGAGGTGGTCTTGCTGGGACCTGAGGAGGAGTTGAACTCCTCATCCGTCGTTGACGACGCGGTCCTAGAGGACACCAAGAAGGCGCTGAGCGCATGAAGTGGATCGGCGATCCTCAAAGATCCTTCCGATCCCTTCTACCCAGTGGTGAAGGAGTATGGAGACGTTGTCTCGAAAGACCCACCGACGGGCCTGCCTCCGGATCGAGGCGTGTGTCATGAGATTGACCTAGTTCCTGGAACCAAATACTGCGTAACAAGGCAATGGCTTTTGCCGAGAGAGCAGTGTGACGTCATTGACGCATTCTTCCGTGCGAAGCACGAGGCAGGGATGGTGCGTGAGAGTAAGTCTCCGCACTCGACACCCACGTTCTGTGTCAGAAAGCCGAACGGCAAGTGGCGCATTGTTCATGCTTTTAACAAGCTAAATGCGGCCACTATCCCGGCGCAAACGCCGATTCCTCGCAAGGATGTTCTGCAGAACAAACTGGTAGGCTGTACGTTGTACAGCGCGCTCGACTTGGTCGATGGTTACTACCAATTGCTCATGAGAGCGAGCGACATTCCGCTGTCAGCGGTGAGTACTCCGAGCGGTATGCTCTGGGAGTGGCTGGTCATGCCCCAGGGGCTGTCGAACGCACCAGCAACGTTCAATCGTCTTGTGACGCAGTTGTTTAGGCCCCACCGGGCGTACGCTCAGACGTACTTTGACGATATATTCGTCCATAGTCGTGTCGAGCACGGAAAGTCAGACGTGGATAACCACATTGACCACTTGCGAGCGGTGCTCGAGTGCATGCGCACTAATAAGTTGTATGCCAACTTGGACAAGTGCGTCTTTGGCGCGGAGGAGATACCTTTCCTCGGGTGCTTCATTGGGAAGCGTGGCTTACGGGCAGATCCTGCCAAAGTCAAGGCCATCGTGAACTGGCCGGTTTCCAAGAACCAAAAAGACTTACGCAAGTGGCTAGGCTTAGCCAATTACTTGCACAAGTACAGCGCGAACTACGCGGAGATGGCTCGGCCATTATCAGATTTCCTTAAGAAGGATGCACCATGGTGCTGGAACGTCGAGCACGACGGAGCCTTTGAGGTTGTGAAGGAGACCCTTCTCCAGGCTCCGATCCTTGCGCTACCGGACCCGGATAGTCCGTTTAGCGTTGTCTGTGACGCCTCCGATTTTGCAATCGGTTGTGCTTTACTACAAGCAGACGCCGAAGGGCGTGAGCGCGTGATCGCGTTTGAGTCTCGCCAGCTCAAAGCTGCAGAGAAGAACTATCCAGTTCATGACAAAGAGCTACTTGCAATGAAGTATGCTCTAGTCAAATTCAGGGTACACCTGCTAGGCTCTAAGCCTTTTGTGATCTTTACTGATCATGCGTCGTTACGCGCTGCGACACAGTCGCCTCATCTCTCTCAGAGAATGGCAAGATGGCTTTCCTTCTTTGCCGAGTATAACTTCGAGGTGAAGTACAAGCCGGGGCAGCTTAATGTAGTGGCCGATGCGCTCTCGCGCAGGCCGGACTACGGGTTAGCTCATGTCACGACAGTGACGTCGTCAGTGCCTGACTTGATACGCGGAGCGTATGCACAAGACGACATGTGCGTAGCGCTGCTACAGGCTCTTGGGAGCGAAGAGTTTAAAGACTCTGACAAGGAATTGTCTGGGCGCTTACGTGCGAGGCTGCATCGATACTCACTCGATGGCGGCCTGCTGTACTACAGCACCGACTCTGAGGATAACCCTCGTGTAGTCGTTCCTCATGATGAGAATCTAAAGTATCGAATCCTCTATGAGGTTCATGATACGCCCGTGGGCGGGCACTTAGGTCGGGAGAAGACCTATGGCTCGGTGAGCTCGATGTACTGGTGGCCCAAGATGTACAAGTGGGTCGGCACCTATGTACGCACGTGTGAGATGTGTCAACGGACAAAGTCCGCGCCGAGCACGGCAGCGCCATTCGCGAGTTTGCCTGTCCCCAAGGGATGTTGGCAGTCCATGAGTATGGACTTTGTGTTTGGCCTTCCCAAGGATAAGGCGGGAAACACGGGTAAAGTGGTCTTTGTAGACCGATTGAGCAAGATGGCTCATTTAGCGGCAGTGCCGGACACCATTGATGGTGAAGGTACAGCTTTGCTGTTTTTAGACCGAGTCTTTCGCCAACATGGCTTGCCTGAGGCAATTGTCTCGGATCGAGACCCGCGCTTCACCGCGAAGTTCTGAATGTCCCTCTTCAGAGTGCTCGGCACTCGTTTGGACATGTCCACAGCGGAACATCCGCAGACCGATGGCCAGACCGAACGCGTAAATCGCGTTGTGAAGGATACCCTCCGATGCGTATGCGCTGAGGCGCCAAAACGCTGGAGCCAGATGCTCCCACTCGTTGAGTTCGCATTAAATAATGCAGTGCACGCCTCGACAGGCCACACTCCGTTCTATGTGAACGGCTTGGTTAACCCTCGCGTCCCACTGACGCCGCCACGCAGTGGCTCAGGGCTTGATGGGGGAGGGATAGCCGAGCGGCTAGCTGATGTCAGCCCTGTTGCGGTTCGCAAGCAAGTCGATGACTTTGTCTCTTTGAGACTGAGCGTAATGCGTCAAGTACGCGACGCTATGGCTGAAAGCCAAGACACGCAGAAGGAACATGCAGATGCCAAGGGCAGAAGCAATGATGAGAGGTTTGAGGTCGGTGACCAAGTTTTATTAAACGCTAAAAACCTACCTACTCATGCAGTGTCTGCAGTCTTCAAGACGAAGTTAAGACCTCGGTTCATAGGACCGTTCAAGGTCGTGGCCAGGAAGGGCCTAGCGTATACGCTCAACCTTCCGAAGAGGATGCGCACGCATCCAGTCTTCTATGTTGGCTTGCTTAAGCCATACCAAGACCCTGCTCAGGTGAGCGCGGAGGCGTTGGCACCAACGGTGGCTGGGCCACGGACAGCTGCAGGGCAGCAGGTGGTAAAGCCACGGGAGGCTGAACGACAGCAAGTGGTGGATCCACAGATGGCTGATCAACAGCATGTGGCAGAGCCACAGGTCGCGGAGCGAAGTGCTCGAGATGCAGGAGCAAGGCAAGCTGAACGTTCAGCCGAGCGACTGGACGCTCAAGGTCCGAGACCTGGTTGTGAGTCAACAGTGGTGGCTCTAACCTATCCACAAGGTGGATCATCTCTTCGAGATCGACCGATGGGCGGTGAACGTGAGCGTTCGCGTCGTGGACGCCGGCGTCGTATGGACGCAGACGCCGTTCCGGCAAGTGCTGACTCTCCCCGCGAGAGCCCAGCTGAGGCAAGGCCTCCTCCTGCTCTGCTCGATGAGCATGGTGAGCTCCACTTTCACGTGGAACGCCTTGTGCGGTGGCGAAGACGCCAGGGTCGTACCCAGTACTTAGTGAAGTGGAGGGGTCCCCTCACTCACAGAACTCATGGGAGTTTAAGGTTATCCTCCGGCAAGATTGCCCTGACGTCGTTGACGCTTACAACCGGGCACATCATGTGCCGAAGCGCCACCATGGCGTGCGACAGCGTCGCCAGGCGCTGGGCGCCTCCCACTAGAGTGGGGAGCGATCAGGTCAGTAGTTGAGCTCAGGCTCTGACCAGTGGCTGCAGCAGCCAGCTCGTACGTATGAGCGGTGCTCGCAGCGGGAGCAGGAGGTGGAGAGACCTCGTAGTGTTAGGGACATGGTCCCGAAGGAAGCAGGTGCTTCGTGTTGTGCTGAACAAGGTTCAGGCACAAGCGTCTCGATAGACGCATAGTTGTTTTGAAACAACTTGCTCGATGAGCATGATCCAAATGTGGATGCGCTGTAACAGCGAAAGTGGTGTCCCGGACGGGGATCGAACCACTGGCCTTTGGCTTGACAGGCCGGAGCTCTACCATTGAGCTATAAGGGCGATGCCCGTACGTCAGTTCGAGAACGGACTACTGATGGTATGAGAGGGCTGCGCCCGGGTGGATTTGAACCACCGACCTGTGACTTCCAAAGCCAGCGCTCGACCACTGAGCTGAAAGGGCGTTGCCCTTAAGCTTGTCCATTCAAGGACAACAGTTCATGGAGCGAGAGGGCTGTGCCCTGGTGGGATCGAGCCACCGACCTGTGGCTTCCAAAGCCAACGCTCGACCACTGAGCTAAAGCGGATTGCTCTTAAGCTTGTCCAAGCGTGGACAATCGTTCATGGAACGACAGGGCTGTGCCCTGGTGGGTTCGAACCACCGACCTTTGGCTCTCAAAGCCAACGCTCAACCATTGAGCTAAAAGGGTGTTGCCCTTAAGCTTGTTTAAGCGTGAACAATTGTTCATGGAACAAGAGGGCTGTGCCCTAGTGGGTTCGAACCACCGACCTGTCGCTTGTGAAGCGAGTGTTCAACCGCTGAGCTGTTGTCGACGACTCGAATGAGTCAAGAGCATTGCTCTAAGCGGTTTGCAGCTCTTGGAGTAGGCGCGGAGCACGAGCGTAGGTCTGAGACCGCTTGAGAGCAAGATGCGCGCTGCGCTTGGAGCATAGGGCCGTGGGCCGACGACGAGAAGTTGGGCATCAACGATGCGTAGGCGTTTGTGAGCTCACGGAGCTGGGCAACGCTGGTGTGAGGTGTAGTATCCTCCGCCGTCTTAACAAGACGTGACCTCGCTGAGGAGAGTTTCGAGAACGGAATGTTCTTATCTTAGTGGGGGAGAGTGTAACGGGGTAACATGGTGTGGAACACACAGGGGTACGAAGTACCCGGAGAGTTAACAAACTCTCAGTACATAAGTTGGAGAGTTAACAAGGTCTCTCAGTACGTTGGCCGAAAGCCACACGTTATGCATTTGATTAGGTTTAACTATGCTAGATAGTTAAACAGATACATTTACCTCTAGGCGGCTTGGCCGCAATAATAGTAAATAAAACACTTCTGGTTTTGAAGCATAAAAGTTAAGGTGTTAGCTTTGAGCCCTGGTCTTGGGCTGTAAGTGTCCTTTGGATAAGGAACTTAGTACTGGTGACTCTTTGAGTCGAACGTCTTCCTCTGACGCTAAAGCTACGGCAGCCCCGCTGCAAGCTGGATGTTGGAAACATCTGGTTTGTGAGAAGTGTGGCAAGAGAGGTCATCCCGGGGATCACGGTTTCTACGTGTGTCGGGGTAGCGGCGAGATCCACGATGCTGGCAAGTGCCCGATGGAAGAGGTTTACAACCAGATCCGCCGATGGTTCGATCCAACAAAACACAGAGAGATGTTGCCCGAGGTGGCAGAAAAGATGTTAAACTAAGACGCTGGCCGGGTTGGAACTCGGTACGACCCCAGCGATCTAGGTATTGCATTTATGCATTTGTGAACAAGACGTCGCTAGATCCAGGTAGCAAGCTGCTAGATCCAGTCGATAATACACGTGATCTACATAGATGGTCAGTTGCCAAGGTCTCTAGCTTACGCCAAGTGGACGAATTTGCCAGATCCGAAGTCTCTTCAACTTTGGATCTACAGAGGAGGAGAAGCGCGCGGTTATTGGGAGAAAAAGAAATATGGCCAGTGGTTTGAGCCTACCAAGGGTGAGGTCACTGCAGATCCACCTAAGGTTTGTCAGGTCATTGGATTCCGTGGATCTGAAGATGTTGGATCTATGGATCTGCTAACAGGGGAATCCCGTGGATACTGGAAATGCTATGACCCAGGAAAATGGTTCCGACAAGCAAGGTAGAAGGCAAGATCAACAATGAAAAAGCGATTCTGCTCTTAGATAGTGGTGCCGAGGTGTCTATACTAGATACCGCCTTTGCTCGTAAGGTTGGGTGCCAAGTCGATGGGAGCTGGATCCAAGACAGTGTTGGGATTGGTGAAGGTGTCTACGTACGAATGGTAGTACGCGGGTCAAGAACACGTTGGGTTGTTACTTAGTGTATTGGTTCGATATTTGGGTCGGAGACCTCGCTGGTCAAGATGTTATTCTTGGGATGGATTGCATGGTACCAGCCAGGGTAAGGTTGGATCTGGTGGATGTGAAATTGTGTTTCCCAGACGAAATGCGGATCCAGCTCAGTGGGCGACGGCCGTTGTACGGGGCGAAAATAAGGATCATAAGGGCGGCCAAAACGACCTGGATTGAGTCTGGGGAATAGCCAGAGTGAATGAAATGGGTGTTGCATGAGAAGCGGTGGGTCACCCGAGGCGAGAGGTGGGTGCCTACATTGACCCAAGGACCTGGTCGATCGCAGTACCTCCAAGTTTCGAATGTCAGTGACAAGAGGTTATTACTAGATCACAATGAGGAAATATTGGACGATAGCTGGCCAAGGCTGGTATTGTGGTGTAGTGATTTCTCCGTAGCTGTAGACTATCACCCGTCGCCAAAGACGTGACACCGCCCAAGATGTTCCAGCGACGAACCCTCGGTCATGTGATGTACGGTGACGCCAAGGTGCAAAGGGCCGACGGCGTCACTACCGAACTCTCAACGGATATTGGATACGGTCCATATGTCACTGAATCCAGGCTGTCCTTATTATTAATAATGGACTGGCCGGATTCGCATTCAGCGGCCAAGAACTGACCATCTACGGTACGAGCCCTCGGTGGCGGTTGGGATGAGTACGCGGAAGACTCAGCGACTCTTGGAAGACACGTACACCGTCTGGGACAGGGCGCGGACCGTTAAAGATACTCATGCGACGGTGCTGACGACGCTTGGCATGGAAGAAGATCCATAACGGATCATTGTTCACTTGATATTGGTATAATTGATTAGGACTTCTTATTAGGAATAGACCCGAAAGGGTAAACATAAATACAGAACAGAATTTTCACTCAAGTACACAGAGCGATGTCCGGCTTTAAGGTAAGCGTCTGGTCAAGCTTGTTTGAGTGTGTTATGCCTGTCGGTGAACTCGAAGCTCTGTAGCGAGGGTTCATCCGGGAAGGCCAAGCGACTGTGTATTTTGGCCGATTAGTATCGGGAGGTTTTTATGTGACGGCTTATCGTTGCCTATTTGCACGCCTGGGAGTGCTTGAATTGCCTCCCTTTTATTCTTCCAACTGAGTGTTGAACACTCGGCGCCCTCGTAAAAGGCTTACCCGTGCCTGGTACCCTTCCGCTGTTGGGACCACGAGGATTCATAACACATACTAGCTTTGCTCATGCTAGTAGCGTGTTCTTATTTTTACTGGTTGGCCTATATAAGTAGTTTACAAGGTCCAGTTTGTCCCGGAGCAAGGGCAGAGCTGGGGTCTTCAGGTCCGCCCGAGCGATCGTTTACTATCCTAGTAGACGTATTGTTGTGGGAACGTCCTAACTACATTTGTAGCTAGCGTTTACGTGGGAATTCCAACACCACAACTGGTGCCGCAACCCGGGAGCATATGGTGACCATTTGTGAACTGTTTGTATGGCCTTCCAGTTTACGAGCTACCAAGAGAAGAAGAACAAGAAAATGAAACAAGAAACGTGGCGAAAGGACAACCGACGGTACCAGTTACGCCTGCCAAGTCTGGCGGGGCTCGCAACGCGAGTTCAAGCCCGGCTTCGCGCTTTGCAGCCGCCACCGAGATTTCGGTGAGCTTTGACGACGAGGCAGACAGCAGTCCTGACGCCCACGATTATGAAGATTACGAAGACAAGACGCCGGCTCCAGAGACAGGCGCAGCGACACCGGAGACGGCCACGCTGTCATCAGGGCTGAGCGGGGCGACCAGGTCCCTTTCGAGGAACCTCGCCGACGAGCTCGATGATGTTGCGGGACTAGAACCAGCCTACGATGATTATGACGATGGGACCGAGGGTTCTAAACCTTCGGTGGCAAGTGCAAAGCATTCAGCACTGCTGAAGGCACCTCGCCCACCTATCAACGGTGATACACTAGCCGCCAAGCGCGTTTTCGACCGCGTACAAGCGCTGATGCAGAATGATGAGTGGATGCAGCTGTTCAAGCCCATCCCCAAGAGAAAGGCCGACTGGCCTGCGCTTGCGCAGGAACTTCAATACCCAGTCAACTTGGTGTCGCCTAGCCAAGTTGCCGAGGATTCAGTCTCGCTACTGTTGTCGCTGGGCTTCGAGAATGAGACGTACCCATCGACGATGTCGCTCCAAGATTGGAGTCCCCATGAAGCCGGGGTTGCTCTCCAGAAATGGAAGAACAAGCTTCGGAAGGCATTTGGCGCTGCTGACATCAACGCTGGAAAGCAGCCTGTGAGTCGACCGATCGTTCAAGATGAAGATCCGTCCACGATTCCGCTGCCGCAGACACCCCAACGACTCGACCGTACCCCTCCGACCAAGCGTGGAACTGAGCGTGGTGCCTTTGGCACTACCGAAGCTTCACCGCACGTCAAAGAGCCGTATGCATCGCGTGTACACTGGTAACGAGGGTTCGTTTGGTCGCCGAGGCGGTGCGCGAGTTTACAAAGGTGGTGCCGGACGTCGTCAAGTCGACAGCGACGGTTCGTCCAGTGCCGATGACATTTAAGTGCGTACATTCGACGAGGAAGACCCTCAAGCCGAGTTGATGCGTCAGATGAGTGAGCTGGCGACGTTGAACGACGTGGACCCGACACCGAGGATTGAAATGGCATCGCACCGACCATTAGATCGCATCACGTCGTTCTCAGGCTCTCGCAACAAGAGCGAGAACTGCATGCAGTAGCTCCGTGGGTTCGTCTACGAAATGACTGGAACCCACACGGATGCCGACAAATGGTGCATTCCATTTGAGCTTAGTCTCCGGGACGGAGTCACTCGTTGGTTCCGTCAACTTCCGAAGAAGACGAAGGGCAAGTGGAAGCTGCTGAGCGATGCGTTGATCCGCTACTACTGCTCCCAGTTCACGCAGACGGCACTGTCCCGTTACTACTCTGCCAAGCGAGAACGTAACGAACATCTGTGCGACTACATAAACAGGCTGAACGGCTACGCTCGGACCGCCCGTCTACACCTCGAGAAGATTGGTCGCGACGCGAAAGAGCACGTACAGCAGTTCCTTGCAACATGCGATGATGACAAGTTGGCGGAGAGCCTTTACCACGCTCGAGTCACCGACATTCACGAGCTCGAAGAGATCCTCGAAGATGTCCCTAAGGGCAAGGAGAGAATAGCCAAGCGTGACAGTGAGTACCGATACTATAAGAGTCGGGACGCACGACGCGACGATGGGTACGCCCGCAACAATCGGCGTGATGACCGTCGCCGCGATGACAACCGCAACAAATCGAGAGTGACGCTCATTGCAGCCACGGTGGACGACCTACTAGCTGAATTAAAAGGTCGTGAAGTTGATCATGGGAGCACCGAGTATTCAAACGAAGATCCGAACGCTTACGACGATGTCCAAGATGAGTACAACGACTTTCAACCCGATAATACGGATGGTGATTTCTCATTGGATGAAAATGACCGATACCTCGCCGCTGCTAACGAGAATGAGCGCCGTGCAGCTGCTGAAGGCACCTACGCACGTTCAGACAACCGTCAACCGCGTGGAAACACGCCTGATCGCGAGAATGGCTTCAATCAAGATCGCCGAGGTGGTGATTGTGGGTTCAATCAGGACCAACGCGGTCGACGTGACTTCAACCGCGACAGCCGACGCCCACAGTACCGACCGTGCGCGGTGTGCGGTGGTATGAGTCACTCCGCCCACTACTGTAACAAGCGATGCAAGTTCTGCAAACAACTCCACGATGCTGGACAATGCGAGCTTTTCCGCAACTGCCAAGACCTTGCCAAATTCGTGCGTACTAAAGGCACGAAGGAGGAACTTCCACCAGAGCTCAAGGCCGTCGTTCAGGAACGCCATTTAAACTAGGCAGCTCGCCAACTACAACTGGGTTGGTCCCTATTGGCTGCCACATTTAACCGAGCCTTCAATGGAAGCAGAGTGTATCTTTGCTTTTATGGGGCAGAGTGAATGGCCTGATAATTACGTAACACGTGTGAACGCGACGGAAAATGAAAAAGGAGAGGTGTAGAATCCTCGGTGGCGGTGTTGGAGAGACAGTGGCGTGTGCTGATGCTGATGAGGGCACCAGCGAGGGTTCGTTCGGCGTAGTTTCGAGTGCAGCGCGAGACGAGCTCAAGGGTCACTCTAAGATGATGAAGTTGAACCCTGGCGAGAGACAGGGGTGGTGGTCGGCCAAGAAATTCGACCGACGGATCAGAATAAGAGCTCTGGTGCAAGGCGCTGTAAACGACCAGAGAACGAGGATCCTCCTCGACACGAGAGCGAACGTTACTGTGATCACTGACGCCTTTGCCAAGAAGTTGCGGCTTCGAGACGTACCTGATCACGGACGCCGTATTGACATTCAAGGAATCAGCGAAGGAAGGTGTCTACGGTGTCTACGACACGACGAGCGTGCGTCAGGATTACGCTCGGATGAAAGATGGTGTACGAATTCGAAATGTGGATCATGGCGCATAGTGCAGGCGTCGACGTGGTACTCGGGACCGACTTTATGATCCCAGCTGGGATCCGGTTGAACCTGCTTCACGGCGCAGCGCAATTACCGCACGAAGTTCAAATCCCACTGATCAAGACCAAGAACATGATCGACAGTGAAGCGTACGGCTCCCATGTTAACGCCGGGCCACCTGAGCGTTTGGACATTCAAGCGCACGAGTGGCGAGAATATCCACTAGCGAAGCGTCAAGTCGGACTGCAAGAACATGTACTGTGGGTTCGTCGAACGAACAAGCTAATCCCGTCAGTGGCTAGGTTTCGACGTGGACGGCCTCAACGCATTCGGTTGACCAATGTGTCTGACCAAACTATGTACCTACCAGCGCAGGACTCGATCGCGATGTGGATTCCAGATGGGGATTTGCCGCGAGGTGACGGCTATGTGCGTCTGGATTCCAAGAAGTACTAAGACTAACAAGTGCTGGCTTACGAAGGTTGCAGAAACCGTGAGTTGGTTTAGCGTGAGTGCGAAATCTACGAGCAATGGATTGCAACTCAGCCTTCGGCAGTCGAGCGACGAGACTATCCAGAACCCAGTGGGGCACCTTGAAGATTTGCTAATGGATTCTAGTGATCGTCTGACATGTGCAGAGCGCTGGGCATTGATCAGGGAGAAACGTGAACGAGTGGAGGCCTGTCTGGCGTCTGGGGTGATAGCCGGGGACTCGGCCGAGGGCCACTCTTCCGAAGAACCTTTGGACACTTACACGACAGCTTATGGCGGGCGCAACAATGCAAACGAAGCCTCGGTAGCGCGTACACACGAACTACTGAGTTCGGTAAACGTTGTACATACGCCAACGAGTGTTCGTTTCAAGTCTATGGTGACAGCGGAAGCGACAAGTAACAGCACTGGGCTAGATGGAGTCACCAGTTTTGACGAAGTTGTCCCGGCCTTGTGCGCAGCCAAATTTGCAAACGAGTCATCGGTGGTTGGTCCAGAGGATGCAGACGTCGCGCGGAAGGTGATGAATACGGCACCGAGTGTTCGCTGCGAGAATGGTGCGAATGCCGAACTGTCAAGACAACGGCTATCCGAGGCGCTGAACAGAAGTCAACGGCCCAACATGTCGGTTGCTCGCACATTCAACATTATAAACAAAGCCTCGGCAGGTGGCCCAGAGATAGGAAACCAGGATGGGAAGGAGATGGACCCAGTACCGAGTATTCAACTCAAGGCGGATGTCGATTTGGAGTCAAGAGAAGGGTCCGTAGCGACTTTGGACGAGACGTACATCTCGGTTGCTCGAGTATTAACGACCAAAGGAAATGAAGCAACGGAGGATACCAGAAATGACTTCTACGAACACCCGCTTAACAACATTGGCTTGGAATACTACGCGAAGGAGTTGACATTCCTGTCGGACCTGACTGAAGGGATCAACACGACAATAGACTACAATGCGTCCAATGTTGCTGATCCTCAGCTGTCGACCGATCGCCGAGAACGTCTGGTCGCGACGCTGAAGAATCACGAGCACATCCTGATTGCTAGTGGTAACGAACTGCCGCCGCCAGCCTACGGCGCGGTATGCGATATCGACACGCGGGGGCATCCCCAAATTAAACAGCGTGCCCGACGCATGCCGTTACGATTTCTCGGCAAACTGTACGAGTTGCTACGCGCTTTATTGCGAGCAGGACTGATCGTCTTTTCTGACAGTCCATGGGCATCACCAATCGTGATTGTGATGAAAAAGAATGGGCTGGACATCCGGCTCTGCATTGATTACAAGATGGTGAATGCTATCACCGCAATCGTGGAGTATGCAATGCCGCTAGTCGACGATCTGCTGACCGATCCCGAATGCTACCTATGGTTCTGCTCGCTGGATGCTGCAAGCGGCTTTTGGGCGGTCATGTTGACCTTGCGAACACGTAAAGTGTCGGCATTTGTCTGCGCACTCGGACACTTCGAGTGGTTGCGCATGCCCTTTGGATTAAAAAACGCGCCGATGATCTACCAACGTATGATTGACAACGCACGCTGGGGGTTCGTTCAGCCCAAAGGCGGTTGGTTTGAATACTCGGAGAGGATGCGGTTAGCTGAAGA
The DNA here is from genome assembly GCF_000142945.1 of Phytophthora infestans T30-4. NCBI lineage: Eukaryota > Oomycota > Peronosporomycetes > Peronosporales > Peronosporaceae > Phytophthora > Phytophthora infestans. The sequence goes on along the minus strand of NW_003303739.1, from coordinate 2,079,971 downwards.
GCAGGCCAAGGAACGTCGTGGGCCAAGCGCTGAGGGCTCGTTTCAAACGAAGTTCGCGGCAGACCGCGAAGCACCGGTGGAGACCGACCCTGTACTACAACTCGTCAACAGCCCCGTCGCTGACATGTTTACGAGCGGGGAACCGGATGCATCATCGCTGGTACCTGTGTTTGGTGGACGGTCGTTTGTGGATGATATTTTCTTCGGTGACGAGGATTTCGACAGCTGCCTGGCGACGCTGGACCGGTTGCTAGCAAGATTTACACAGTGCCGGATCAGCATTAGTTTCACCAAGATCATCTTCTGCAGCCCAAGGTGAACTTTCTGTCGCATAAAATTTCGCCAGAAGGTATCAGGGCTGATCCAAAGAAGCTTGTGGCCATCATTGAGCTTTCGTTTCCAACGAGTAAGAAGGGCATGCAGTCATTTCTTGGAGCGGTTAATTACTACAGCCGCTACGTCCAAGACTTCGCGGTCTACGGTGCGGCGCTGTACCAGCTTAAGGATGAAGACTTTGCCGTTGAAGGTGGCCTTTCTGGGGCACGTCGTTCCTTCGAGAAATTGAAGGCGAGGGCTTCACATTCACCCATCCTCAGGCACTTCGATCGGTCGAAGGAAGTTCATGTAATGCTCTTTGCGAATGAATGGGCGTTGAGCACTACGCTCATGCAAGAACACGAAGGCAAGTTACACCCCGTACGGCTCCTCGGTCGTGTGCTCAAGGAGGCCGAGATGAACTACCATCCTGCCGAGAAGGCAGTTTTGGCGTTACTTCTGCTGTTGAAGATCTGTTACTTCCAGCTGGCAGGAATACGCTACATGTCTATACACGATTCTCGACGTTAGAGTGGGTGCACAAGTCGAAGTCTCTCTTCGGACGCGCAGTCCAGTTCGCAGTGATGCTCTCGCAGTGGCACTTGAAGGTGCAGCGCGTGAAGAAGAAGGATGTCGCTTTCGCGCAGCTACTGCAGTCAAGCATCACGAACGTCGTCGACCTGGAAGACGCACTTGCGCCGATGGCACCTCCAAACAAGGGTTCTCCGACTATTCGAATGGACCCCGCGTTGCTGTACGCCAGGCTTCCCCGTAATTACAGCGGATTCGTCATGTCTTTTGACGGATCAGCGAAGCCAGAGAAGTACGGTGGCTACGGGAGATTTTCATGGGTGTTGTGGAGTCTTCCTGAGTGGAAGATAGTGATTGCAGCAAACGCTTACCTCTCGGCCACCACGGTGAATGAGGCAGAGTATACTGGTATGATAAACGGTGTCAAGGCTGCTATTGCGCACGGTGCCGAGGATTTAGTCATCGTTGGTGACTCAAGGCTCGCGATTCAACAATCACTAGGGGTGATCGCATGCAGGAAGGAAACTTTGCTAGCGTTGCTGAATACTCACATGGAACTCGCGGCCAAGCTTCCATCAGTTAAGTATCCTCACGCCGTACGAGAATACAACGATGCCGCGGATTCGTTAGCCACTGAAGCGCTGGAATCAAAGGTCCGTCGTGTCATCTTGTCTGCAACTCGCCACTCGGAATTGGCATCGCTGAATCGCGTCCAGGAAATAATCTACGACCCGGATGAAGACTCGGTAGATGTTTCGTCACGTGGAGCAGAGCGTCAAGTACATGTACTGTCAGGCAGCGAATCTTCAAAGGGGAAAACTTTCAAAAATTTCGTGGTTGATTACAGCTCACCAAAGTGCGATTATGGTAATATTGCAGTGATGACTAGGCGACAGACGAAAGCCAAGAAACGCGTCAGGTTCACAGATGAACACTCGGAGGGGGTCTCAAAGGCTCCCGAACAGCATGAAGAGCGACGAGAGACGTCCAACGAAGATTCAATCGGCGAAGATTTGCCAGACCATCCTCACAAGGCTGTACCAGCGGCATTTCCCGATGCGGAAGATGTTGACCCGGTAGCAATACAACGGGAGCGACGCAGACGGATAATGGTGGCACAAGACGAGGAGCAGAAGTGGTCTAACATCAAGAAGATTTTTCAGAACTCAGCAGAAGAGCTGAGCTACAAAGAAGCTCGAGATGCCTGGAAGTATGCGGACCGGTTCGTGTTATCAGAATACGGCGTGGTTCACTATCTTAGATTGAATCGTCGGTACAACCACGATTGGCAAGAGGAGACCAAGCTGCGACTTGTAGTACCGACAACGATGATTTAAGAGATCCTATATAACTGTCACGATTCGCTGGAAGGTGGACATTAACGTGTGGTGAGAACGCTCCATCGCGTTAAGTCCGATTATTATTGGATCGGCTTGTACGCTGACGTGGAGAAGCATGTGAAGTCATGTCCAGATTGCAGCTCGAGTAAAAGCCGTCCGCAGCTTCGTGGATACTCGCCTGGCAACGTACTAGCCGAACGACCTTTCCAGATCGTCTCGATGGATTTTGTGATCCCACTACCGAAATCTCGCAGGGGCAACACGGCGTTGCTCCTATTTCAGTGCTCGTTCACGGGATTCGTTATCGCCAAAGCTATGTCGGATACGACTGCGCTGAGTGTGGCCCAAGTGTTCGAATAATGTGTGTACCGACGGTTCGGAGCCCCATCATTAATAAGGCACGACCGCGACCTACGCTTCATGAGCGAAGTTTTCCAAGCGTTCGCAGAGATGATGCAGTCAAGATCACGAGCAACGTTGAGCTATCGGCCACAGGCTAATGGACAGCAGGAACGCTCGGTGAAGTCAGTGATGGGTTCCGTACGAGTGTACGCGGAAGACCTTTTACAGCAAGATTGGGACGAAATCGCGGAGAAGCTGGTATTTGCCATTAATACTTCTCAGGACACTACGAGAAGGAAACACCGTTCTACCTCGTTCACGGTTGGGATGCTCAGGCGACGTTGAGGGCGATGTCGTCATCACTCAAATGAGGACTCGGCAAGCAGTCTGACGCACTGGCGTGGCGGCGTGAGATCAATCGACAACATGAGGTCGCCCTCACTATGGCCAAAGATTATCAGGCTGTAGAAAAGGAGCGAAGGGCTAAAAAGCATAAGGATGCCTTGAGTCGACTGGAAAAAGCCGCTGTACCTCCCCCAAGTGGAAACGAACACTCGGTTGACCCTCCAGAAGCTTCGGAAGAGATGGAAGATCCTGCAAGAGCCCCACCGAGATCTCTTTTTGAGATTGGAAGCCGGGCGTGGTTGTACATGGAACGCGTCAAACCGGGCTTGACGAAGAAATTAGCTCATCGGTGGCATGGACCTTTTCGGATCAAGCGCAAGGTGGAAGAGTTTGCGTACGAGCTGGAACTGCCGGACCGAAGTGGGTATCGCTTCTACCCTGAAGTGCATGTGTCGAAACTCAAGGCTGTCAACGAATTCAACAGTCGACCGAACATTCGGTTGGTACTAGACGCGACTAATGAAGCAAGATTCGATTTCGACAAGGAGCTATTGCCTGAAGACAGCTGGGAACCAGATCAAGCTGCTGGTGAATATGAAGTCGAGGTCTTCCTCGACGACAGAACACCACTGTCGACGAACACGGAGCGTGCTGTACGCGAGTTCAAAGTCAAGTGGGTGGGCTACGAAGACCCAACTTGGGAACTAGCATCCAACTTTTCATGTGGAGATCTACTGTACGACTATTTGCGAGCCAAGAAGAGCGAGAATCGGCTGCAGATGGCGCAAGTGGCGGACGAAGACTAGCGTGACTGGATCACGTGTGAGCTGTCCACAGGGCGATGCAGCCTGTGGTAACAGACAAAAAACGTTACTGCAACACCAAATTGTATATGCATTTGAAGAACAACATGAACATGATTACATTGTGGAAGTGGATTAAGAATAAGAAAACATGAATGCCGGCCGAGGAGCGACTACTGAAAACGAAACCACGCGGGACCCCTCAACCACTATCTGAGATGCTGGAGAACGTCGGGGAACATGCAGCGAGGATTCAAAGCGATTCCAATTGCCTGGCAGCGGTGAGCAAGAGTGCCAACGAAGTCGAGTCATCTCTCCCCTTCTCCTCTTCATCAGGGACCTGAGCCTCTGCAGCTGGAGCCGCAGCCGGACCCTGCGAATCCTCGGCACCAGCCTCAACAGGAGCAGCAGCCAGAGCGGGGCGTGGAGTAACCGGTGGCGAGTCAAACAACGAACGCCAGGTCGGAATAAACTTATTGACATCCAGAGACGGATCGACAAGCACGCTTCGATACACATCCACGAAACGCGTACCACGAGGATTGAAAAGCTCCGGATCACACTGGCAAGGGAAGTACGTGGTGTTGTACGGGTGCCGATCCATCCAGTACGCCAGGGCTGACGAGCATCGAGAGCCGGAGCTTCGGAAAGCCAGTCGGAAGTCCGAGGTGCGAGCGGCAAGTTAACATGGTTTAGACGGCTCCAAAAGCAACTCCGGACGAATGAACGGCGTGTCGGAAGTACCAGAAGGGACCGAGTCACGACTCCACGCCATTTACTGTTTTCGGTACTTGTTACGGAGACGATCGGCACGACGGTCGCGCTCACTGAAGAGCTTCTTCAACAGAGCTCTCAGTTCCTTCAAGAGCTCCTTGGCGTGGCCGACCTTCTTGGATTTTTCAACGGCACCTCGCTCAATGCCAGCCAACGGAAGCCAGTGGAGACGCTCCCATAACGCGAACCCGAGGTCACCTTGCTTGCCACCGTCACCCCGAAGGTTCGCCCAGATCATCTTGAGACGAGTCTCAATCGGAGCGCGCTTTGAGATGGGGACGCTTGGATCAAAGCCGACGGTGTCGAAGAGACACGCTTGAAGGGGGTAGAGCTGCCGAAGTTGCTGGTACGGGTGATCAGGATGCAAATAGTCGAAGTACGCTAGGAGACCCTCCAACGCTGTACGTACGGTCACCTCACCAGCTGGTTCGGGAAGGGTTAAGCTCAATAGTCGTTCAAAACACTTCTTGGCACCGGCGTCGACAAACTTCATGTCCAAGTACGGAAGAACCCACGGGGGCAAGGTTGACGAAGCCGGTACCGTGGGGCGAGAACCAGGCAACACCCGGTGAGGCAACGGCTCAATCGATGGTGCGCCACCACGACGCGGCACCGAAGTGTAGGTGGCCGTGATCTTGCGCCCAGGCCCAGAACGAGAGTCCAAGAGATTGGACGAGGAGACACTGGAACATGAGGTGAAGATGGTGGTGCTTGGTGGCTTACCGAGGACGGAGCAGGCGGACCACCGACTACGATTGGAGAAGTAACCATCGGCGAAGGATTTGGCCGAGGAGGAGTCGGAGGCCGAGCAGGGCCAAGACCGCTCCAGTTGCCGTCGGAGTCTTCGACATCTTCGTCATCGACTGTGCTTGAATGCTCGGTAGGTGGCGGAACATCACCGCCACCACTTGGCCCATCAGGATAATCATCCACCGAAAGCGAATCGTCATCCACGTTATCTTCATGATCATCATCAACATCTCCATCATCATCAATCTCCATTGAAAAATCGGGCTAAGAAACACTTGGCACGGCAGCTGTCGGAACAGTCGGAGCCGGCTTTGAAGACACGGAGGCTTGTGGAGCAGCTTCAACAGGGGCAGACCCTGCTGCAGAAACTACTCCCGAGACTTCAACCGTCTTAGAAGTCGCAGCAGACGACGAAGCAACCTTGCCTGGTGGGACGGTGTTATCCGATTCTTCACCTTCGTCACTTGAGCCGAACATGAGTCGAAATTGCTCGGCCTCACGCAGAGCCTCTTCAGCGGTACGTATGTCTGCTGGAGAAGGAGAGATCGTTGAAGCTGGTGGCTTATCCACATCGGGAGGACCCTGAGGCGGGGGCGAAGGCGCCTCAGAAGAGACCGGGAACATCGTCGTTATCGCCATGGTCCACGTCTTTACCCGAAGACTCGGTGGCAGTTTCTTAAACCGACGGGACACTACTTGGACCAGCGTCCACCATGTCCACGTCACTCTGGTCGCCGCTGAGGTCGACCACGGCGGGAGTTGAGGAAGACGCTGGTGTAGGAGGTGGCGACCATGAGCTTGGAGAAGATGGTACAGACTTGGACCGAGTCTTCATATGACGTCGGGGCGACTTGGCAGGAGAGTGAGGTCGAGTCATCTTGCGCTTCTTCTGGGCCGCTTGCTTCCAGGCCTTAGGACCGAATAGCGACCTACGAGCCGACTTGGGAGTTGAAGTGGCGCATCACCGAGACCAGCAGCTGCCATCGAAGTACTGGCCTTGTCCGTCGGGATGGGAGCCTTGTCTTCGTCAGCGTCGTCCAGCTCGTCGTCTGAATCCTCGCCACCTGGTCGAAGGCGCTTGTGGGACTTCCCATGAGCAACTTGGTGAGCGGCATTGGCCAACGCTGCACGGAGAGCTTGAGAATCGTCCGAAGACGCGGCAGCAGACTGTACGCGCTGCAAAGCGACCAACGTCTCTTGATCCAAGTCCAGGGCGCCCAAATCCAGCTCACCTGCAGTCAGACCTATCGCGAAGGATTGTGAACGAACGTTAGTTGCTGAACACACGGTGAAAAGAACAACATGTGGAACGTACCATCAACAGCCATACGCAGTACCGCGGGATCCATCCCGGCCAGACTCACGTGTGCACGGAGCGTGCGATTCACTTGGAGGAGGCGAGTGTTACGGTCTTGCTGGTTCTCGAGGACCTTGAGCGTGTCGTTGTCAACATACTTGCCCTGGGCAAGCTTGACCAGAAGGAGATGAAGCTTCCGAGTCTGTTCGGTGCTCGCACCGATTGAAGACTTGTACACCTCGCGCTCACGAGCCAGATTTTTGTTCAATGTGGCGATGAAAGCGTCCCGAGCTTGAACCTTGCAGTGCAGACGATTCAAGTCTTCTGAATGTCGCTCCATGGTGGCCTGAACACTTGCGAGCATGGCGTCGCTCTTGGCGTTCGACTCGCGGAGAATCTTGATGTTCTTGTGAAGGGATTCGATCTCCGCGTTGGCAGCCTTGAGGAACGCCTCCGTGTTCTCCCGAGCCATGATTTGGGGTGCCACCGAACGTACGGCAGCAGCGGCCTCGGTCTGAGCAAACTGCAACTGACGCTCCAAGCTGGCAACTCGGTCAGGTAATGCTGACAGGGCGTCAGAAAGAGGCGGTACAGCTGCGAGAACATCTTCGAAACCAACAGTAGTCTCGAGGCGACGTTGAGCGTGGACATCGCCGTGGAGAGGAGGCGCAACGCTGAGTTGCACTTGGTGACGAGCCATTGCAGTCAAGCACGGAATTATCGAGGTCATCATGTGATCGACCGATGCCTCCGTACTTTGAGCCAGCATGGCGCGCAGCGAATTCTCTGTGAGTGGTGGTTGACCACCAGCAGGCGAAGGAGGAGCAGCAGGATCCATCTCCGTGGATTCAGCGGCGACAGGGAGTGCCGCAGGAACTACCGCAGGGGGTGAAGAGTCCGGGGCAGGAAGCGCCGGAGGACCGGATGATGAAGCTGCTGTCGGGGGAAGTGTAGCAGGCTGAGGGGCGTTCGAACCCTCGGTCTTGCTCTTCTAAGAAACAAGTCGAGTAATGCGAGGTGATGAGCAAGGTGCCGATGATTCAAGAGAAGGATGAGCTGACGTACCTCCAGCTGTTCACGTTCTCGACGTCTACGAGGATTAAGACGCTGAAACGCGTCGGACACGGCTCGATTCAAACGCTTGGACATACGGTGACTGGATGGTGAATTGGAGAATGAAGAAATGCCACAACGGGTACCAGTACCGTGGCTAACATTGCGGCAGGGGCAGTTGTGGTGTAGTGATTTCTCCGTAGTTGCGGATTATCACCCGTCGACAAAGACGTGACACCGCCCATGATGTTCAAGCGACGAACCCTCGGTCATGTGATGTACGGTGATGCCATGGTGCAAGGGACTCGACGGCGTCACTACCGAACTCTCAACGGATATTGGATACGGTCCATATGTCACTGAATCCAGGCTGTCCTTATTATTAATAATGGACTGGCCGTATTCGCATTCAGCGGCCAAGAGCTGACTATCTACGATACGAACCCTCGGTGGCGGTTGGGATGAGTTCGCGGAAGACTCAGCGACTCTTGGAAGACACGTACACCGTCTTGAACAGGGCGCGGACCGTTAAAGATACTCATGCGACGGTGCTGACGACGCTTGGCATGGAAGAAGATCCATAACGGATCATTGTTCACTTGATATTTGTATACTTGATTAGGACTTCTTATTAGGAATAGACCCGAAAGGGTAAGCATATATACAGAACGGAATTTCCACTCAAGCACATAGAACGACGTCCGGCTTCAAGGTAAGCGTCGGGTCAAGCTTGTTTGAGTGTGGTATGCCTGTCGGTGAACTCGAAGCTCTGTAGCGAGGGATCATCCGGCAAGGCCAAGAGACTGTGTATTTTGGCAGATTACTATCGGGAGGTTTGTATGTGACGGCTTATTGTTGCCTATTTGCACGACTGGGCGTGCTTGAATTGCCTCCCTTTTATTCTTCCAACTGAGTGTTGAACACTCGGCGCCCTCGTAAAAGGCTTACCCGTGCCTGGTACCCTTCCGCTGTTGGGACCATGAGGATTCATAACACGTACTAGCTTTGCTCGTGCTAGTAGCGTTCTTATTTTTACTGGTTGGCCTATATAAGTAGTTTACAAGGTCCAGTTTGTCCCGGTGCAAGGGCAGAACTGGGGTCTTCCGGTCCGCCCGAACGATCGTTTACTATCCTGGTAGACGTATTGTTGTGGGAACGTCCTAACTACATCTGTAGCTAGCGTTCACGTGGGAATTCCAACACCACAGTATCCCTAGGCGATCTGGATATGTGTCATCTGGACGTCGGAATAGAGAATGGAATAATCTGGCGTATGAAGCGACCACCGAAACTAGACCCTTCGAGGAGGTCGAGGCCCCGTCGGAGCCGACCGGTCCCTTGGTGGACCGACCTTCATATCCAACCCCGCGAAACATCTTACTGAAAGGGCATCGGACTGGGATTCAAGTGGTGGAGGCTAAATCTGCGACGGCTGGAGACACCCAGTGCAGGTCCCCAGGTAACCACGAGTCTGTGGACGGGGGATCGCAGGTGATCGATGCTGACCCATTAGATTTTGTAAAACCACTGTTGGATCCGAACTCTCCATTGGATAGAGCGCCTGGATCACCGCCGAGGGTGTCGGCACTGCTTAAACGGGAGCTGTCAAACGTAAGCACACCCGGAGACCAAGGTGATACAGAAGACATTTCCGCAGACGTCAGAGTACCCGACGCAATAAGAGCAGATAGATCAATGGAAAAGGGAAAATTGTTGAGACCGGATCCAGTGGTGGATCCGAGAAAGACAGAAGATGAGCAGATATGCTACCACGATGGCGAGGATTTGCATGCCGAAGATCTTAGGGAAGGCATTGCGGTGATCCCGGAGGTACCACTGGCCACGGAGGAAGGCACGATTGGCGATATCCGGAGCGAACAATCCCGCGGAAGTGGACCGACTACGTCAGAAAATCTGGGAACGTGGGCACCTGCTAATTGGTAAAGGTAATGCGCTACCACCAGCCGCCCGCGGGGTCAGATGCGATATCGATGTTGGCAGCGCAAAGCCAATTGCTCAGAGGGTGCGGAAGGTAGCACCCCAATTCCGTAAAAAAAACTATCAGATCTGATTAAAGGTCTGCTGCGAGCCAAGATCATCCGCATCTTAACCTCCCCATGGGCGTCTCCTGTGGTGATCATTATTCAGAAGAACGGGGTGGATATACGTCTGTGTATTGACTATCGGGTGGTCAATGGTCTGACTAAACCGATGGTGTACCCAATGCCTCTAATCAATGAACTATTGGAAGATTTGGATAAAGTACTCTCGTACTGCTCTTTAGATATGGCTAGTGGTGTTTAGGTGATGACAATGACGGATCGAGCTCGCGCAATCTCCGCATTCATTACACCATTTGACCTGTTCGAGTGGAACCGGATGCCGTTCGGATTGAAAAACGCTCCCAGATCTATCAACGTCTGATCGACAACGCCCTCTATGGATTTATGAGAATTCCGCAATCAGAGGTGGGTGGATCCGGAGAAGGCAATGCGGAAGTGGATCCATTCAAAGCAGGCGAATCGGACGATCTGGGGGATGCCATTCGTGCTTGGGCACAGATCCTATATCGACGCCATTCTGATCCCGGTGGAATCGTAGGATGAGCTGTGCGCGAGAGTGACATCCCTACTGGAGACGTGCAATAAATAGAATCGCTCTATCAGTGTGGTGAAGCGTTACTGGGGGATACGCAAGGTGGACAATCTAGGCCATCAAGTATCTATGAAATGATTGGAGGCGAATCCTAAAGATTTGTCCTCGTTGGTATATTTACCTTTCCCGCCGTAGCTACGAGCGATGCAATCTTTCTTGAGCAGTTTAAATTACTACAGTCGGTTTATTGAGGTATGCACCCTTCGCTGCAGTCCACTATGAATTAAGAGAGATGGACTTTGCCGCAACGACTACTTCGGCTGTCCGGACCAAGATCCAACAAGCTCTGACCCTGAAGACTGTGGATCCACATGACACGACTTTGGGAGGCGACCTCAAGCAGGAGCTGGATCCACCCCAGGGCCAGGTGGGGGAGGATTCGGCGCTGATGGAATTGACACAGGGGATCTCAGACGGAGTGGAGCCCCGGTGGATCCGAGCTTACCATGCGTTTGCGGAACTGAGGAACAGGATTTCGACGACGCCCATCCTTCACCATTTGACCCAGAACGCCAGCCTACGGTGATAGTCTATGCCAGTGATTGGGCGATCTCGGCAGCCTTGGTACAAGAGTACGAAGGGATCTGTCATCCAGTCACCTTCGTCAGTCAAACGCTAAAGCCTAACGAGTTAAATTATGGAGCAGTAGAGAAGGAGATACTGGCACTTCTACGGGTGCTGGATCTCAACTATAACCTGTTGGTGGGGAGATCCATCCAGATCCTGACTCGACATTCCACACTCGCTTGGCTGTTTAAGTCGGCCGGTCTGCAAGGACAGTTGGGACAATGGACAGCCTTGCTTTCACCAAGGATACTGGAGATCGTTAGATGTTCAAAAGAAAAAGACGAGATTCTAGGAGTCTTGACAGCGAGCATCACGCCCAGATCCAAGATGGATGAAGCATTGACTAAGATCGCTCCTTAGAAAAAGCCTAAATGTCAGACTCAGATTCCGATCCCGACGGTGCAAGGGGATGAAGACGTTCTGAGTTTCGATGGATCCACCCGTGTGCGAAGTGGAGGGGGTGCTTACAGAGCAATCTTATGGAGACAGCCCAAATGGGAAGTGGTAAGAGCCAGAGCCGCGTACGCGAAAGGTCTCACAGTTAATGAGGCGGAGTGTAACGGACTCTTGTTGGAGTTGGATCTGCTAAAGGGTAAGGATCCAAAAAGGCTGGTGATATGTGGAGACTCAAATTTGATTATCCGACAGGTGCGAGGTGAAATCAACTGCAAAACCCCTGCATTAACGTTGTTACGTCAAAAAGTGATGCCCCACCTACGTGGGTGGATGAATCACGAGCTGGTACATGTCAAGGGAGATTGGAATGCCAGTGCGGACAGATTGGCAAGTGCTGCCCTACAAAGTGGAAGTGGGGTCAAAGTGGAGAAGAAACCGAGCGCCAGGACCTCGTCACATAAATGAAGTGATTGTAGTTGGGTCCGCTGAGCGGACTACCCTGGTTACTGCTCTCAATAGATCCAGAGGAAGGATTAGATTCAGCCCTCGGATCTTCGATGAGGCATACGTAAGGGGGGTCCGAATTGAGCGGATCCTCACAGCACAAAACCAAGAGAAGTGGATCTCGGGACTAAAGAAGTATCTGATGGGGGTGTACGAGATCTGAGTCAGGAAGACGCCAAATCCTACGATCAGCGAAGATCGAGACGGATTGACGAGATTGGTGATACCGGAAACCTGTATCGGGACGTCCTGCATCACTATCACGCTAGCTTGAAAGGAGGACATCAGGGGATCGGTCGGACTTACCAGCGGATCCGAGAGTGTTTTCATTGGAGGGGACTGCTCCAGAAGTGTGCTACAATATGGTCAGCGAATGGCGTGGATTTGTGAGAACAGGGTAAAGGCGGTCTCTTACAATCGATGGGGGTCTCAGGTAATGTTCAAGCGACTCACCCTTTCAAATCATAGCAATGGATCACATTCCTTCGCTACGCAAGTCATACAAAGGGAACAACCGAGCTGCTGGGTGTGGGTGAAGCTGTTCACCGGATACGTGATAGCCAAGGCTAGCGCATTTAGACCGCACAGACCTTTGTCGAATCTTACGAGGAATGTGTTTTTCTCAGATATGGGGCCGGTTAAATGATCCGTCATGATCGGGAGCCGGGTTTCATGTCCGATTTTTTCGAGCCTTTAACAAGATCCTTGCGCAGGGACGATGGCCAACGATAGTATATCGCCCTCAGGCCAACGGATCTGCCGAACGCATGGTACAGGCGATCACAAGGGCACTCAAGATGTATCACCAGGATTTAGATCAGGATGAGTACGTAGAACGACTTACCTTTGCAATGAATACCGCATAAGACAAGATCCGGGGCGACACCCCGTTCTACTTGGTACACGGATGGGATCCCAGATCCACACTGGAGCCGGTCGCTTCCAGTAAGTCGTATCAAGAAGAGAGACCTAGAACCAAGACGATGGTGATACCATATCCAGAAATACTAGTGGCAAGCCATATCCCAAATAAACGAACGGTTGCGAAGTGCGATACAGGATCGAGCAGATCGACACAACGAAGAAGCCCGTCCGCATCAAATCCAAGTTGGATCGCAGGTGTGGCTGTACTTGGATCGGGTAAAAGAAGGATATGCCCGTAAACGGGCCCATCTTTGGCACGGGCCCTTCCGAGTAAATGAAAAGATAGAGGAACAGGCTGGGAAGCTGGCAACGGCAGGTACCGAATATCGCCTTTCCCCGTAGTACACGTATCCAAGCTAAAACTGGTCAGAGAATATCCGGACCGGCCTGCGATCCAACTTTCAGCAGATGAGTCCAACCGAGTGGATTTCGACGAGGTCCTCCTACCAGAAGATAGCTGGACCGTGGGTCTGGAATCGGACGAGTTCGAAGTCGAGAAGGTCGCCGACATGAGAGCAGGGAAACGAACCAGATATGGACGAATCTATCGCGAATTTCTCGTATATTGGTATGGATATGACAAGCCCGGCTGGGTGGACGAGGCAGATCTGAACTGTGGAGCACTACTCTATAATTTCCTGCGGGATTGTACGAATTGGAATCGATTTGGCGTGATGCAGTCTCACGAGGAACAGTAGGGTGAGGATCCATGGATGTGAGCTGGTTATATTGGTTGAAAAGAGAAGAAGGATCCACATGTGAGGTGTGAGTCAGGGGAAGGAGGGCCGCTGATGTGATGTGGTCATATTAGTGGAGAAGAGAAGAAGGGTCCACAGGAAAGGTGGGAAACCGCGCAGCAAATCCAGCCACTTGTTCCTGGTGGATCTGCCCAGCTGTCGATACCAGTTTCTGGTTGGCCCCGCTAGCAGGTCCGCAAATGTCAAAAACTTTTCGGCATCCGACGCTTGATCTCTCATGAGGGCCGACTTGACTTTGCTGATCCATGTTCGCGCTCGGTCTTCGTCTTGATCCTTGCCCGTGAACTCCTTCAGATCCGATATGGCTGAGATCAGTACCCTCTGGATCATACACGATCCATCCGTCCCGGCTGCCGCTGTTGCTACCGCCGCTGGCGAGAGGGATAGGTCGTCCAGATCATCTGGGTCGAGCTCATCTTGGGAGTTGTCTCCCTCAACTGACTCCATTTCCACGTCTCGTGCTCTATGGTCATGGAACATGCAAGGTGCCCAAGGGGATGTCGGAGGACGCTGTAGCCGTCTGGTATACTGGCGAGGCGGGATCTGTGAGACGATTAGCTTGAACCCGATCCGACGATAATCCGACTGGCTTCTTGTTGGATCTGGCTCAATCCTGGTTGGATGGTATCAGATCGCGAGTATGGCGCCCTGGATTCCGAGTCTTCACACTCGAGGGCGCCTCCTGGCCCCGGATCCTTGCCCGCTCTTCCAGCATTGATTGGGCCTAAAGTCATGCGTCGCGGCTCGGAAGACGTATCTGACCATCCTCAGCCGCGGATTTGTAATTAGAGAATGCAGCTTGGCTGATCCTCGGCGACGACACTGGATCCATAGTGTGCGACCTTTCTCCGGCGATGGACTTGACTCTGACGAAGAGGTCCCGCGTCGCTGATACTATGAGATCCAAACCTAGCTCAAAGATATCCTCTGCATTGAACACACCGGCTACAATGCCCGAATCCGTAAGCAGACGTAATAGATCCTTGACCGCCACTAATTTGTTCGCCGTTTTTGTTGGTGCTCTCACCGGTTCCCTTGGCTCTTCGACCTATCGTGGATTCAGGATCCGCATGACAGGATCTTGATAAAGAAAATCGCGTAGAGCTTGGTGACGATATACAAACCCGAGATCCTGGTCGGATCATCTTGACCTGGATCCAGCTTGGTCTTCTTCCGACTCTGGAGCTTGGATTTTCTTCCGCATAGGCTTACTCGTATCAGTGTTCTTTCTCATCTTTTCGACTAGCGGGCTTGTATTTAGGTGCGGTGTTGGTTTGACCGGTGAATCTGCAAATGCATACCGTTTCGCCCTCACTTTCCCTTGTTTTGTTAGCGGATTTTGACTTGTGTCAAGATCCGCAGGGGTCCCCGAGGGGACCTGGGGAGAAAAGAGAGGTTTTTTCTTCTAGATACGGGTCCGGATCCACCTCTTTTGCGTCGACAGAGCTCCTCCCAGGACTCCATCGATCCGCGGGTCTTGCTTCATTCAGCAGCGTCTTCGTCGATCCGACCTCCGATGACGCCTCTTCCCCTGGCTCAATATTTACTTGAGCATCTTCTTGGGACTCATGGTGAAATCTCGAGTCACCAAACGATCCGGGCATGCGCACCATTTTGATGTAGCGGGATTAGCAAAATCTGCGAGATTGCTGGATCCAACTTAACAACAGCGCCCAGACACCGACTATCGGAGGGCGGGGGGGGGGGCGATGATCCGTGATCTGCTAAACTTTCCTCACCTTGTGTACCCATCGGTAGGGCGGGATCTTGCTCTCTCGGTAACTTCCGAAGCGTTCAAATGGTGAAGCTTGAGTGTCTTAGCGAGACGTGTGGATGGGGTGGAGCAGCAGTGGAAAACCTTCACTCTGCGTCCGTGGATGGTTCCGAATCCTAAGCAAATATTCGAGCTTATGGATCCAGGGCCTAGATCGTGGATCTGGCCGTAGGGTTGCCTTGCGGGTGTGCCCCTTGCCTTTACGTTTCCTTTACGTCGTACTTGCCGCCTCCTGTGACGGGATCATGAGAGTTGAGATCTTCTAGGGTGTAACCGACCAAGTAGTAAATCCGGTTAGCCCTTCGGATCTGCATGTGTAAAGGAAAGCTCACTAGGTTATAGGATCTGGCCTATATATTATCCAGTTATCACTACCAACACTAGCTTCGCAATTCCCAACCTTCACCGAGCTCGTACGGCCAATGCAGTTCCGATTCTTGAGGGCAGGAAGGCCCTTACGTGATACTGTGCAAATTGGGTTCTGATTCATAATGAAGCCTATACGTGCCTGGATTTCTAGCCTCTGTGTCTTTTACCTGCTAAATCTCCTACCAGGCTCGGCTGCATGTCCTTTTTCTCCTTGGTCCAGCATCCCCGCTGGATTAGCATCAGATCCATGGCGTAATCATTGTGGTGGCCATATTATGGGTACTATTCTGGATCCAGGTCACCTTGATCCACTTCACTACAAGTGTGCGCTCATCATGGATCTGAGCTCTCCAATCTTCCAACATTGTCTTATGATATCCATCGCTCCACGAAAGGTTCGAGATCCGTTGAATTCACCATCCCTATACCATGGATCCAAGTCACTCTGTGTGGGATCCTCAATCCCTTGGATCCGGACTTGAGGAAGTGGGATCTGGGACATCTAGCGGTGAATGTTGCCTTCTCATTTGTTGTTAATACCAGATCCACCTTCAGATGGTGTCCACAGCCTTTCCTCTATAGGATCCCCACTCGATCCACCTGCGCATGGTATATCCCATATCCCTCGGTATAATTGGGCAAGAGAGGATCTGAGTATCCACTTGGTCGATCTCAGCTACATTGCCACCAACCATGTTTCTGTTGCCGCTCTTCATTCTCTGAGCCACTATTATCCCCCAGATCCATCGTCGACCCATATAGGATGCGTATCCAGGGACCTCCTTCTTGGACTACTAATTCCTGTGTTCGCCCCGCATCACCCAACTCATCTGGAGGCTCAGCGTGATAGTCTCGGCCTTTGATCCACTTTATCTCGGCCTAATCCACTTTGAGCAGTACGGACAGGGGCTAATGGTAACCAAATATCAAATGATATTTTGATAGTAATAGTACTATTTTCGATATTAAATACTAATAGTAACTGATTTTTCAAAAGTTTACATAATATTTTAACATCAACTTGGAGATTTAAAAAATATTAGATACTAGATGATATTTTAAAATAATATTTCACTTAAGTACGTTTCTTGCCACCTTACCCTCTCAAGGTATTTGTTCTCGTTCTCTACCGATAGTCTCGTCCACATCGTGCGTCTAATAAACCTGCAGCCTGTAACGCTAGATTAATGCGCTCAGCAGTGCCAACACACGACGCCAACCTTGCCGTCACTCTCACAATTGTCCGGGACTCCATCTCCCTCACGGTTGATTAGTAATACTTCAGCTAGTCGAACACTAACGACATCTGGTTGGTGGATTTAAACTGAAAAATATAATATCGACTTATCATTAACTAATATTAAGCTGATATTTGATAATATCATTTTGTAAAAGAAAATATTAGGTGATATGTTTTATATTAACTGGTCTACAGGTGATATTTTCACAGTTTTAACTTCGCCGATTTTGGAGTTACCATTAACCCCTGATCTACGGATCCACGTTGAGCAATCCAGATCCATCCTAACCACCGAGCGTTGTCACTAATCTGTGATAATGACTTCTTGTCAGATCCCATCTCTCATTTCTGAGAAAGCACTTTACCACATGAGTGTCGTAGACAACATCCGCCGACGCCAACTTGTCCTGACATGTGCGTGGCATCCGCGTTTGAAGTATCTGCACTGTTGCACCTCAGGCACCTCCTCGGCATCCACTGGCAGCTCGACGAACATGCGGACGTTTCTTTCAGACGCTGGGAGAATTTCAGCACGGTCTCGTCGCGTCGTTTCGTCATGGTCCACAGCTCGTTATCCTGGTCCTCACTATAGTCGTGCGGGGCCGCTAGCAGCCCCACGTCCGTGAAGAACACCACAAAAGGCTTCGCTCCGTTGGATGAAGCTTGAGCGGCTGCGGCGACTTCAGTTTCGAGATCCCCCTCGACGAGCGCGACGAGGTTGTGAGCCTTCTGCTGGTCCGTCCCTTGCTTCTTGCGCCAGACTTCGGAGCTGCGCGCTCCACTTGAGCCAGTCACGCGGACTGCCTCCGCAAAACGTCTTGATCTTGACCGTCGCCGTCTCTGCGACAGTGTTGGTGGCTGCCGCGGTTATAATACCACTAGTTGGTATGATACGTACTCGTCATTGTCCTTGCATCCCATGCTTGATAAACTAGATTCCCTTTTAAATTTAATATATCAAAATGACCCTCGTGGCTTCCAGCGTCCGGGAGGCCGGGACTTGTGGAGTAGATAGTAAATACGTAGTATTACGTAGTATAAAAATGATTTCAATAGGTTATCCTGTTCAGTAGAACTTGCTTCATACTAAGTTTCCATCTCTCAGCCATACTTAGAGCGTGTTCACTACGATACTGGAGATAGAGACGGAGGCAGCAGATCAACATCGCCAGCTCTGGTTTATCCGCCACAGACAATTCTCTAGCTAAATTTTAACCAATCGAATAGGAGCAACACCAGTCGAAAATTGCCAGTCATGCCAGCCCATCCAAAGAGGGCTGCTCCACGCGCTAAAGAAGGTATCCACGGTGGCGAAGAGTTGTCGCCATTGGCATCTACGTTTGAAGCAGCCCTGGAAGAAATATCGGTGATGTCAAGCCTCGAGGGTCAGCTGTAGGTGCTCGCCACTTTTGTGTCGCTCGCCCAGGGTTCGACGGCGACACCGGCAACTCCGATACCCCCTTCGGCATTTAGCACCTCGGTGGACGACGCAGCCCTCGTATCTGCCTCCCTGCACTCGAAGAGCTGCAAGAAGCGAGCGAAGAAGGCTGCTTTCGACGCACCACCACAGCCAGTGTTCGTATGGACGTCGAAGGCAGCGGAAACCTTATTACGTGTGCGTTTTGTGACGATGAAGCATCGTTTTCAGGACATCAGAAGCTCGAAACAGCTCGCCGATCCTAGAAAGTAGAGCGCTGCAGCCTGTTGTAGGCGTGTCGCTTGAAATTAACTCCAGCGACAAGAATATTCTACCGGTGAAGCAAACTGGCGATAAGCAAAACGTTTTCTTGGTGCATCGTGTGGCCTTGGTGGCGCAGGGTCACAAGTTGCAGAAAGCAAGACAACCGTCTGGGAATGTGAAACCTATATCTATCCGTCTCCAACCCTCTCTACCTCATGAAGCTAGAGACGGAAACCTCCAGTTTGTGTTGTTGTTACTACCACAGTTTTGGCCAATCATATATTAGTAAAACTTTACTCGTTGATTGATCTCCAGTATCGTAGTGAGCACGCTGTTGGGAACGGACCTAAGGCCCGTTCCTAACCGGTGCGTTTTCACGACACATGCGTCCTAAATGAACATTTTGCGATTTGATTGGATAAAGCTGTGCATCATAGACAGTACACTAAGAAACGCATGCGTCGATATGTTTTTCGTTTGGTCCAATCAGAGTCCACCCCGTGTACTTCACAAAAATAATGCATTTCATAACACACATTCCCACAAAAAGTAAAGATCGCGACGATTGCTCCTGTCAGACACCAGCAGCACCAGCTAACGCGACGATGCCCCCCTACTGCACGACAACGTCGCCGAATGAAAGCCGACGATGAGATGTGCAGTCTTATTATTTGCCTTGTTGCATATAAGGGTCTCCAAACGGCCAAGAAAAGCGACCCTGTTGTTAGAAAGAGGCTGCCATGGAGAATCCACGCAATCACGCTTTTAAAAGAGAAGGCATTCACAAGATATTATCGTATGGACATCTCAAACGTTTGAAAATTTCCTTTCGATTGTGGCCCCCTACCTGGTTACTGACTACTTCCAGTCTCTTCGACGAACCCGAGGGGTGCCCCCACCGTCACCGGCTGCAATGTTGCAGTGCGCTTTGTCGTGGCTAGCTGGTGGCAGCTACCACCATATTCGCGTGATAACGGTGGTAAGTATTTCGATGTTTTATCGAGTAATTTATCGCGTAATGTTTGCCATAAACGTGTGGTGGATTGCTGAATCAAGCAAGCTTCCGCCATCTGTAGTGACCTTGGAGTGCACGAGGCGGGCCAGGTACTTCTTGGTCAGTGATGTTTCCTCACGTCATTTATATAACAGGTTCTTTTAGCTACATCCAGTTGTCCTTGTGGATTTACTGGAGGCCTTACATTTTTCATAACTGCATCTCTATGTGCTTGAGAAAGAAGGGCAGGCTCAAGTTGTTCCTGACTCTCACTCTACATTTCACTAGCAACCGGAAAAGCAGTTTAATACACTAGGCTATCAGTTCCAGCAGGTTCGCCACCTGCCTTGCCGGTGTTTTCCCTGTTTCAACTCCGGAAATCAGTACAAAGAATTCTTTAGTACGACTAGTACTTTAAGTGCTACGAAGCGCTGTGTGGAATCTCGTCAAGTCGACTCTAATCCTCATAATTATCGAGCTACCGCTACTTCTATGTCTACACGACGGGTAACCCGCGCTGTGAGTGGCAAGAACACAGAATCCGATAACGAGGAGAAGTTTAGGTACCACTGTTCACTCCCGTGGTACCCTTCAAGATCACGTTTATCTCACACGAAGCCCTTGTGAAGTGGCGCAAGCAGCGTCGTAAAAATGATGCTAAAGTGGCTGCCAAATTCCGCACTTCTGGGGGAGACTTCAATGCCGTCACGCAGCCGATCAAGAAGAGCTTCGATGCTGAGCTCCTGCAGGCTTTCTGCATGTTACGTCTCCGAAAGGACGTCACTGATGTTACCGAGGCAGTGCTCATCGCTGAGCTAGAAGCCCTTCTCTCTAAGGTAAAAAAATGGCGACGTACCGGACGTAAAGGCAATTTTCAAATCGGAGCTGCAGATGGATTTGAAGGAGACAGACGTCGATGCACGAATTCTCTCTTACTTCCAATATTTCATTCGGATTGTGGAGGAGAACGGCTTGGCCGAATGCTTCTCCGGCCCCAATAGCGACTTGGAGAAATGCAAGCTTCTTATCTCCTGTCTTGCCCCCCCCCCCGGTGCTGAAGGCCGACGTGAAGGATGCTGTTCGTTGGACAAACAAGGGTGCTGATAAGAATGTGGTACATTTATATGCTCTCGTCTTCGATAAGGCTGTTAAACATGAGCGCCATTTCCAACAGAACAAGCGGATGCGTGTTGATCAGCAAGGCCGCACTAAGAAGAGAGCGAAGATCGCTGAGCAGCGGTCGAATGGGAAGAAGTCCCAGCCGAATGCAAAAGAAGGCGCTCAGGAGAAGAAAAAGGGGCCGCAGTCGAAGCATTACAAGAAATTTGACAAGAAGACTGACAGGAATGTGAACAAAGGCGCTGCACCTACAAAGTCTACGCGTGATCCTCCGTCTCCATGCCCTAAGTGCAACGTCATGCACTGGCTCAACGACTGTCCTAAGGCGACTGAAGAAGAGAAGGTGACGCTCCGTGAGAAGCTGCGCAAAAAAACAAGGCGGGGAAGTCACGCATAAAGCCTCGGTGTTATTGTGCCAATTTCGTACCGCACGGTGACTATTAATGGCGTTTTGTAGCTGCCATGTTGCCCAGATACGGGATCGGACAACACAGTGATCAGCCAGCCTCATTAAGATTTACTTCCTCCGGGACGAAATAAGTGCAACATTGTACTATCCACACCTTTAAGTGCCGCAGCAGCTTACCTTCCTTTAGCGCGTCGCGAATGACCGAACGAGACATACCCACCTCTTTTGCTAAACTGTCTTGGGTCATGCGGCGTTTGAAAGGGACGTCGGCTATCTGCTCCAGCAGTGCGGAGCGGACCAAACACGGCTGATTGTGCTCTTGTCGACGCCAAAATGGTCAGATGCACGGGTCAAGCAACCCCAGTCAGGTTCACCCCCGCACGCTGTGCATGAGGATGAAGAGGACGACATCCTGGCGTTCTCGGTTCGTTAGGTTTGGCCTCGAAGTGGCCCCAGCTGAGTCGGCTGCGTTGGTCATGCGGCTTGGAAATGGGGAGTGTCTGGTGTTAAAGATGCTGAAAATTGTGAAATGGCAAGCTGCCTGCGGTACATTTCCGTCGATAACTCTGGCGTCTGAGCAGCGTTTTTCGCGCGCAAACCAGCGTTGGAAAGCGGAGATCACACCGCGACGATTCCGCCAATCAGACTGTTGCAATTATTACCAACGAGAGGAAGTATTACGCGCTGCCGATCCGACGGTTCAAGCAGAAACACTGGATAGCCCAGTGCGTAGTATAACCTATGGAGGTCACACGATGGCGACCAATCAGAAGGTCATGCTACACATCCTAATCCACACGGCAGCAGGCGCTGTGGAGCCCGCTGAACCAGTGCCGTGTCTGATCGTGAATTCGAGCGACAGCGAGTTCACTATTAGCAGAGACTTGCTGGAAACCCTGGGGTTCGATGTGGACCGGCAGCTGGAGATGCTTGCTGGCCATCGTGATGAGGAAACTAGCGGTGACCCTTTCAATTTGGAAGTCCTGTCAATTCGAATAAACCTGCTACCGATGAAGAAGTTCGTGCTACAGTCGAAATTCTGATTAAACGAGCTCTGGAGCATGGATTTCCAGCGGATAAAGTTGAAAAGCTGCGTGTCATTGTATATGCATATGATGTGTGGCGCTTGAAACTTCGTGATGACCCGCCTGCTCGAAGTGCGTTTGAAGGAAGGGGCCCAACCATCCAAATGCAAGCCCCGGAAGTATCCCCCACATTTCCGTGAATTTTTACGAGAATTTAACGCTGAGCTTGTGAAACTAGGACTTGTCTACAAGAATCCAACAAGTCGATGGGCTAGCCACGTACTGTCCGTCAAAACGTCAAGCGAGCTCATGGATTTGCGGCAGACGACTGACTATCGCGTAGTCAATGCTATGACGGACATCATGGCAGCGTTGATGCCAATTCTTTCAGTGGTAATGGAAAATGCACGTGGAAAAGAACACTTTGGTCGTTTTGATTTCCTCAAAGGATTCTGGCAGTTGCCTCTAGCCGAGATTTGCCAGGAGGGGTTGTCCTATATGACTGACGAGAAAATTTTCACGCCACGTCGAGTCCCACAAGGCTGTGGCGATGCAGCCATTTACTTCCAGAAAACCATGGAGCAGTGCTTTGCTAGTCTTCTCTACAAATACCTTCTCGTGTGGATTGACGACCTGCTACTCGACGCCGACGACATTGACGAGTATTTGGAGAAGCTTGCTGAGCTATTCTCGCTACTGAATGATTTTGGCCTGAATCTCAGTGCAAAGAAATCCAGCCTCTACCAGCGTGAAGTTAAGTGATGTGGTAGTATTATAAGCGCGGACAATGTCCGACATGATCCTTCTCGCATAGATTCTCTCCGATCCATGCCTTATCCTGTGACGGCTGGAGAGCTGCAGCCGTTTATGTGCGCTATCAATTGGATGCGTGGAAGTCTGGTAGACTACTCCCGTCAAGTTGCTCCACTCCAACGGAAAATCGACGCAGTTTTGGCCAAGACACGGCGTACTAAGCGAGAAGCAGCCGGAATTGCGATCGAGCTCTCCACAGAGGAGAAATTTGCTTTCGATACTGTGAAAGAAATGCTGGCCTCCGCAGTGACACTCAACTTTCCTGACGAAGCTTCCACTACGTGCCTGTTTACCGACGCTTCCGATGTTGGCTGGGCTCTCATTGTGACGCAAGTCAAGGATTTTGACATCAAAGTACCTGTGCAAGACCAGCGGCATCAGCTCATCGAGTGTATGAGTGGTACTTTCAGTGGAAGTCAACTCAACTGGACGGTGATCGAGAAAGAAGCCTTTCCCATCACTATGGCCTGCGATAAGCTCGGTTACCTGTTGTTACGCCCTCAAGGATTCAGAATGTTCTGAGACCATCAAAATCTGATTCACGTGTTTGCCCCAGATGTGAATGTCAAGAAACATGTCAAAGGGAAGCTATTGCGGTGGTCTATGAAGCTACAAAACTACCGATATGTTATCGAACACATCCCAGGTCCCGAGAACGTGTGGGCCGACATGATCAGCAGATGGGCAGGCAACCACCTGCCGTCCACTGCGACTGTCAAGCGGATTCACTCACGTTTTGCTGTGCTTACGGATGATGTGACGGTGCTGGCGGCAACGGAGCCGACCATCTCGACGCTCCGCCCGCTCGATGACGAGAGTTTTATCTGGCCCAGTTTCGAGGATATTGCTGCTGCGCAGTCGCTGTGTGATCCTCCATCGGAAGCTGAACAGAATGCTGACGGCTTTTTTACTCGCGACGGCCGGCTTTGGATACCGTCGAAGGCTGTCGACCAGATCCAGAGATTTTTAGTTATTGCGCTTGTGGTGCCCGTGGCCACCGTGGTCGATCTGCTATGATCGAACATCTTCGCCAAATTTTTTGGATCGATTCTCTCAGCTCTTTGGTTCCCACCTTCATTCGGCAGTGCTGGCTGTGCCTGCATTCGAACGGGGGAGGATTATTCCTAGGCCTTGGGGTGAAACGATCGAGTGTTCGGAGCGCAACCGTGTTCTTCATTTCGATTTTCTCTTCATGGGAAATAGTTTCGGTGACTCAAAGTACATTTTGGTTCTCAAGGATCATGCGTCACATTATTGTGAATTAGTTGTGGCAGACACAGTCGACAATAGTGTTACTGTGGAAGCGCTTCTTGCGTGGTACGCGCGTTTTGGCTTAGCATCTCTTTGGGTGAGCGACAACGGAACGTACTTCAAGAATGAAGTGGTAAAAGAGCTGTCTCGAAGATTGAGGGTGCAACATCAATTTACTCCTGCTTACTGTCCCTCGCGTTAATCGAGACATTCTGCAAGTGATTCGAACGATGATTCTCGAGTACAAGATCAACCATCAAGATTGGGTGTACCTGGTCCCCATGGTACAGTCAAGCCTCAATCATACTGCGGTACCTTCACTTGGGAACAGAGCTCCTGTGAAGATTTTCACTGGATTACCGTGTCCATCTCCTCTTCGTGAATCTTACATGCTCAGCAGTGGAGATTTGATGAAGGTTCCTGTTAGTGACAAAGTGGAAGATTATCTCGCTAAGTTGCGGAACAGTATTCACACCATGCACCAGGATTTAGAGGATCAGCGCTTGAAGCAGCAGTTGCTGAACAAAAAGCGAGAAAGAGGGGAAAATATTGTCAGCTTTACTGAAGGGGACTATGTGCTACGGTCCAGGGCTGATGAAAAAAGCGGAAGCAAGCTCCTGGTAACTTGGGTCGGACCTTACCGCATTGTGCGAGCAGATGCACACTCTTTCCTCGCTCAACATCTGATCACGGGTGAAGAGCTGGATGTCCAAGCATCCAGGCTCAAGTTCTACGCAGATTCCAGTTTTAACGTCACTGAAGAGCTTTTGGAGCACATTTCGTCTCAAGGTGTTATTCTCGCTGTGGATAAGCTCAAATGACATCGGTGGAATAGTAGCATTAATGACTTCGAAATTCTCGTGCAATGGAAGGGACTTGAGTCTATCGAGGACTCGTACGAGCCGCTCACCCACCTAGCTCGTGATGTTGCTACATTGATACAGCAATACGTTAGCATCGCTGACCAAGATTTGCAAGAACACTGGCAGCGAGTGACCCGTGGGGAATAGCAGCAGCCGGAAACTTCCGAGGCCTCAACAACTGGAAGGCTTGGACGATGCAATTGACGTCGCAAAACCAGCCGCAATAGACAACCTTCAACGCGCCAGGCCGCTCCTGGTATTTCGGTTGTCGAATCTCAAGAGTCTAACAGAGGTGGTTCAGCTGATGCAGTCCTTCAAACATTAGTGGACCGACCTGGGTTTGAAAACCAACAATCAAGTTCGTCTACGACTGATACTTCTTCTCAGCAAGCACGGGGTCGACAAAGAAGTCGAGTATCTTCAGGGCAGCGCTTATCCCCAGCGGATCCCGCCGGAGGAGATCATATCGGTCGACATTCTCGCTTGCGGACTGCTGGTGCCGACCAATCGGCAGCCAGAACCCAGCAGCATGCAGCACATTCCGCAGACACTGAAGGAGAGGAGCGTTTTCACTAGACTCATAGGAGGCCAAGCAGTGCCTACATGGTGCTTGATCTGACTGCTGACTGGGTGTTTAGTAGAGAAGGCGTACTTTAGTGGTGGAAACTTCGCTTTTAGCAACCACGCTTTTAAAAGAGAAGGCATTCACAAGATATTATCGTATGGGCATCTCAAACGTTTGAAAACTTACTTTCGATTGTGGCCCCTAACTGGTTACTGACTACTTCCAGTCTCTTCGACGAGCCCGAGGGGTGCCCCCACCGGCACCGGCTGCAATGTTGCAGTGCGCTTTGTCGTGGCTAGCTGGTGGCAGCTACCACCATATTCGCGTGATAACGGTGGTAAGTATTTCGATGTTTTATCAAGTAATTTATCGCGTAATGTTTGCCATAAACGTGTGGTGGATTGCTGAATCAAGCAAGCTTCCGCCATCTGTAGTGACCCCGGAGTGCACGTGGCGGGCCAGGTACATCTTGGTCAGTGACGTTTCCTCATGTCATTTATATAACAGGTTCTTTTAACTACATCCAGTTGTCCTTGTGAATTCACTGGAGGCCTTACATTTTTCATAACTGCATCTATGTGCTTGAGAAAGAAGGGCAGGATCAAGTTGTTCCTGACTCTCACTCTACATTTCACCAGCAACCGGAAAAGCAGTTTAATACACTAGGCTATCAGTTCCAGTCGGTTCGCCACCTGCCTTGCCGGTGTTTTCCCTGTTGCAACTCCAGAAACCAGTACAAAACGACGTTGATGCCCTATCCGATCGTATTTGCTCATTCACATGTCGTGACCCACGAGACCTCCCGGCGTTCAGATCACTGAGAGACGGCTTGACAGTGACAGTTGCTTTACTCGACCATTCTGGAGCGGTATTATTTTATTATAAATGTCTTGATCGAAAAGGACGATATACTATTGGATATTTCTTGAGACGCATGAGCCAATGGCAGACTAAAGATTTCATTCCTGACCGGAGCGTGAGGGGTAGGGCACGCATGCAGCACCGGTTGGGAACGGGCCTTAGAGCGTGTTCACTACATCAGTCTAGCTGGAGATTCTTCTTCACCGAAAATTCGAGGATTCCTTTTCAGGATTCGCCCACGTGCACGCTAGCGTGTCATCTTCTTCATCCTCTTCTTACTTCCTACTTGCCAGTCCTCATCATTGGCTCATCCACGTGAAAGTGAGGGAAGACTAGGATACGTAGCTCTCATAAAAAACCCTCGCCCCATGTACTCCTCTTCACCCAAGTAGCGATAGTGGTGACACGAAGTCCCAGGTCGAACGACACACCCTTGCTTGCTCCAAGCGTTTTGGCAACTGACATTCCTACCAACTAAGGATAGAATAAACAGAGACCAGTAAATTTACCAATGATACATATAAAATTTGCAGTTGGACCTCGTGCACGCGACCAACTATCATTCCTCACTCGACATCAATGCAACGTCGCTCATGACGCTGGTGCAAACAGACGCGGCTTTGGGCGCCAATGCACGGCGCCCTGGGTTACCGGACGGATGAGCTTCACGATCGGTCCATCAATGATACTCTCTTCGTCCGGAAGATACAAAATCAGCGTATTGTCCACGTCCAGTTTGGTCCACACTATCTGATCAGATGTGACGATGTGAACGAGATGCAACTTCTTGTCCTTGTCCCACTGCACCACACGAGCACGTTGCCACACTTCCTGTGCCTTGGCCAAATAGTCCACAATACCACCAACCATTTGTCTTCCCTTCGGAAACTCAGGCAGACCCAATCGCTCCTCCCGAGAAGACGGTATTACCGCCGGAAAAATAATCGGTCTCTGTGTGCTCATACTTTGAACCACCATCGCAGGCGGGGCATACGCGTTTGCAGTAATCTTGGCTTCCATGAACGTCTTGCGATCAATATCTCTTGGAGCAGTGGGAGCAGCAGAAAAGGATGCCGGTCCGAAGTGAAGTGTAGCAGTATCGCCTAGCAATTGCTGCTGGCAGTGTAGGTACGGCGTCGACTCGAGCACGAAAGCGTAGCGTTCGGCGTCAGTGTAGTGAGGTGTGTCAAGATCGTCAAAGTCCTCGTCGATCGAGTACTCACTCATAATTTCCTCCACCAAATCCTCATCACTGATCCAGCGCTTCGCTCCAGGTATACGCGAAGTAGGCAAGTGCTTGTCGCAGTACACACCGAGCAAGTTACCTTCGTTGCCAATCATCAGTCCAGCGTCGGCGGCGCACTGCGGATGGACGCCCACATTGCAGCCTTCTGCCTCACAGATGACTGAGGCACCGCCGCGTTTGCGGCAGATAGCACACAGATATCTGAATCTTCCGTTCTCGATCTCCTCGAAACCGTCCACCGGTTCCATACTGGGTACGTCTCTCATAATTAGCTCAGGAATGGCGAGCACACACAGCACGTGCACCCACTTCTGTTCGTCAGCCGAGGCCGACTCCGGCATGACCAGAGGCTTGAGCGATCCGCCATATTGCATGCAAACCGCACACATCAGCTGTCTACCCAGTAGACACGACGGACATCGCCACGGACCGTCGTCCTGCTCTCGCATGACTACACCAAAACATTCCTCGTGAATTCGTACTGAGCATGCGTCGTTGCCACAGTAGAGAACACGACCACAGGACCAGAGGCCCTCGCAAATGCTGCAATTTTCCTTTGGCACAAAGTGGGGCACGTAACAGTCGTCCACGTATTGACGTAACTGACGAAGTAGCTCGACGTCCGCGTGGTCCAGACGGAAGCCGCACTGCAACTGGATGGCATCTGAATTTTCACCACTAGGGATAGTCTGCTTCTCTTGCTGCTGCTGCGTCTCCCAAGGAAGCACGCGCTGCTCGTGAGGCAATAGCTCCCGCATCTCAAGCACTTTGACATAGTTGCGAATAAGAAGCAGCACGCCCGGAAGGTCGGGCGGTGCCAGATTGGAGATGTCCACGGCTAGTTGCCGCCGCTGGTCCCACGTAGGGTGCGTCGGGAACGCGCGGTTGATGTTCGAGGACGCGGCGTCGCTCTCATATAGATCGTCCGCCATGATTATTGCTGGCTCCGCGTTCTTGGACCTCGGTACATGTACCGGTATACCATAGGTATTTATTTATACACTGTGTGTCCGCACACCAAAATCAGTCTTGCCGTTCCACCGTTTTGTTCTTACAATCGAGCCAGCCATTGGGTTTTTGGGCTAGACGAGATGATAAAGCCTTGGTTTTGCTTGGGCAATTTAGCATGCAAGTTAGAACAAATCAGTTCTTAGAATATAACCTGAGGAGATATCGGCGGCGTCAAAGACCCACGGCGAGTCGGAGGGGGAGAGGGCGAGATCAGACTACCAGAGGGCACTTCGAGTGGCGCCAGATACAGCCGAGTCGGCCCGAGTGTTCAGGACGGAAAGTAGCCAAGCCAGACGACCCCACGACAAAGTGCACGTTCATTTTCAGCGTTGCACCGACAGTGAGTGAGACGCACCTGTAAGAACCGTCGCCCTGTTGTGTGCCCGCGCTGAGACTTGTCGCCTGCTTAATTGCGCCAGTTTCCGTTCTTCTAAGGGTAGTGAACGTTGTTCTGCTCCTTTTATCCGTGCTAGTAGCAGGAACTAAGACACCGGGAGATCGAGTCAGCATATACCATGAGCTCGCCCGACGAAGTTCCCTTGTCCGACAATGGCGCGCTGGCCAAGGAACTCAATGCACTGGTGGAGAGCACCAACTTCGACGACAAGATCTGCCTCGAGGACTTCACACTTATCCGCGTGATTGGTAAGGGCTCTTTCGGCAAGGTCACACTTGTCCGCAAGAAGAACAACAGCAAAGTCTTCGCCATGAAGATCCTTACCAAGTCCCACCTGCTCAAGCGCAAGCAGGTAGAGCACACGAAGACCGAGCGCCGCGTGCTCAGTGTGGCCAGTCACCCGTTCATCGTGGGCCTGCACTACGCCTTCCAGACTGAGGCCAAGCTCTACTTCGTGCTCGATTATTGTCCCGGTGGAGAGCTCTTCTTCCACCTCTCACGCATGGGCAAATTTGACGAGGAGATGGCACGCTTCTACGCCGCAGAACTGGTGGTTGCTCTTGAGCACCTGCACTCCCTGGGAGTTGTCTATCGCGACCTCAAGCCCGAAAATATCTTGCTGGACGAGATGGGCCACATCAAGCTGGCGGACTTTGGACTGGCCAAGGACGAGGTTACCGAGATCGATAGCGGGGCCACGTCACTGTGCGGTACGCCCGAGTACTTGGCGCCGGAGGTATTGGCGCGCAAGGGTCATGGCACGGCTGTGGACTGGTGGGGACTCGGTATGGTACTGTACGAGATGCTGACGGGTCTGCCTCCTTGGTACACACGCAACCGGCAAGAGCTGTTCGCTCGCATTCGTGAAGCCCCGTTGGAGATCCCGAACTACCTGAGTCGCGATGCGGCTTCACTCATTCAGTCGTTGTTGCACCGTGAACCCGAGAAACGTCTGGGCAGCCGCGGTGCTAGCGACGTGAAGGTACACCGATTCTTCCGCTCTGTGGACTGGGACGGCCTACTTTGGGCCGAACCGCCCTTCAAGCCGTCAGACCCGCAGTCCAAGGAGGAAGGAGACACATCTAACTTCGACAAGGAGTTCACAGAACTGCCCGTTAGCGGCACACCGCTGAGCAAATCGGCCGGTGGCTCGGGGTTGCCAAAGAGCATGTTCACAGGCTTTACATACGAGGCGCCGACGCTGTCGTATGGTTCCAACACATCCCAATCGAAGGTCGATGTGTCTTCCACCCCGTATATTTAGGTAGAGCAAGCCTCTTGCCCTCGCTGCTGCCAAGGGCGGGCACTGTGTATGTTGCTCTATCCCGATGCAGGGCGCTCTTTTGATCACATCTGTGCTGGAAGACAGGACCAAGCAGAAACGAGTGAAGCTGCAGGAAGTACATAGTATTATGGTGCGTTTTTGGGTTGAGCCCGACGTTAACGGACGCGTCTTCGAAGACAGACACAGCAGCGCTTGATGTCCCTTAAATAAATAGAGCGTTAGAAAATGCAAGTGACCCCAACCACCACATTGACACAACTCGACTAGCCAGTTGACCAAGTTATACTACCATTGGTTCGCAGGAAAATTTAGTGTTTACAGGTAGCATTAGATGGCTGAAACTGCTCCGGCCTTCGACGTTTGCGGTGTGCGCGTGGCCCATGACCCCGTCAAGGGCAAGGTGGTCTTCAGTGAGCGTACTTTCCGGCCTGGCCAGGTCATCTTCAGCGAGCTGGCGTTCGTAGCGGCCCCATGGAGCACTGATCTGTGCGGCGGATGCGAAGAACTCCGATCTTCCTCGGCAACTGCCTCAAGCAACCCATTGGTAAGCCCCCGTCACCGCTGTCATTGCGAACGCACTGGTGCACCCAAGATCATGTACTCTCCGAGACTGCATGACAACGTAGGTCGCCGCAACGTGGTTGTAGGCATCATGAAGACCATCGATGGAATCGAGGAAATTGACCGCGCACGTTGCATCCTCAAATGTCTGGCCATGTACGAGTGCGACCCTCATGCATTGGACGGAATGATGGACCTCACATGCGTCGGACAGCAGCGGGTTACGAACGCAACCTTGCAATTGCGTCGTCAACTACCGGATATCTTCCCCGCGGGCTTCACTGACCAGCAGATGGCTACACTTATCGGAGTGCTCAACACGAATTCGCACGAGCTGGAGAACCTCGGAGGCTCCGGGCTGTTCCTGTCAGCATGTCGCATGGAGCACAACTGCAAGCCCAACTGCAGCTTCACGACTTTTGATTCCACTCTTTGGATGACTGCCATCCGCCCTATTGCACCAGGAGACGCTCTATCAATCGATTATGGTAACTTCTTCTACCGCCCGACGCCCGAGCGCCAGGAATGTCTACTGGAGTCGTATGGGTTCATATGTACGTGCGAAGCCTGCGTCTCGTTACCGGACCCTACACGTGCTGTTCGCTGTCTATCAAGAAACTGCCCACAGGGTGTCATGCTGCCGTGTCCTGCGCGCACCAACACTGCCAGCAGTAGCATTCAACCAAAAAAAATGCAGTTTGAGTGGCGATGCCAGACTTGCGGTACGACCGCAGATACTGCAGAGCACTCGCGGATCTTTGCGGCGGAGCAGGAACTTTTGGAGAACGGATTTCCAGAGAGTCTCGAAGAGGTTGACGCTGTGGTGAGTCGTGGTGTGCTACACGAGAGTCATTATTTGCTGTTCTGGGCATTGGACAACATTGGCTGCGAGGCTGCTATTACCACTGCCTTCCGGGCCGATGCGCAGATGGCTCAGGACCGTCGCGTGTTGGCCCAAATCTGGGAGCGCATTATTACCTACATGAACGTGGTCGTTCCGACGGCTCACCACGAGAAGACCATCTACTACGACAATCTAGCGCAGGTTCAAGTGGTGCTGGGAAATCTTGGTGCCGCCAGTCAAGCATATGCGCGCGCGTACGAGGTATCGTGCCTGGTTAGTGGCACAGATTGCTCCCCGACGCGCAAGCTGCAGCGCTTGATGGAGAAGCCTCCGCAGACGGCTGAGGACTTGCGCCAGCATTACGCAGCGGAGGCGCAACACCGCCGGCGCCCTGCCAGTGAGGCGGACGACGAAGATATGGAGGAGTGATCCAAAAGGCTTGGATAGTTCTAGTAGTCGGTAGGAGCTGTTTGTCCATGTTAATTGCAGCGCGGTGCAACAAAGCTATTCATGTTTTGGTTGATACATGTACGTCAGATCTCCAATAATGCATGGCAATTTGCTAAACACGATGGCATCAGCAAAACGATCGAAGACTCAAGGCCCTTTGATACCTGACGGTGCACCCGGAACTCACGGGCCGTGTGGCTCGACGCCGCCGGGGTAGATCTCATCGCACTGGATGAGCATTCACGGCGGCGGGTGCCAGCTGTAAGAATACACTTTAACGAGAAAACGTTAAGAACGCATGCACAGACCTGAAAAACACATGAAACCATCCCCAAACGTCGTGGACGGGATCGCTGGTAGGCCGCCTATGTCTGCCTCGCGACGCACTCCTAGCGAGAGAGACAGGCCCCCAGTTCGACTGGACGCAAATGTCTTCCGAATGTAATGGGCTACCCCTGCTCACACTAGATCGGAAGCCGGCAGCCGCGTGGAAGCCTTCGGTGACCACCAGCGCCAGCCGCATGGTACGCCTCCAGCGCAGCGAGCTACCACACGAGACTCTCCGAGCCGGCGACTTCATCCAGTACTATTCGCGGGCGTTGGAGAGAGAAGCAGCGGAGACCCACGCCCCAGCAAACTCTGCTGGAAGAGCCCCCGAAGCTGCTCCAGACGTATGTGTCTCCAGCACCACAGAATCAAGTTTTCAGCCACCCGCCAAAGGTGCAGGCGAGCGCACAGACGCTAGTGAAGGACCTGCGAGCGAGGAAGAGGTGTCAAGACAACTTCCGATGGAGATACCGCTTGAGTTAGCGGTTCCTAATTCTGATTCTGGGTCTGTGGAATTGGTGATGAACGCCACTTCGACGCCCAGCACTACGACTGTGAGTGAAGAGCGCAGCGTTAACACACTACCCGTTCCCTCACATTCATGCGCAAGTGCGAAGAGCGAGGATTCTTCTCCAGATAACGCGCAGCCTTCGGAGAGCACGGAAGAGATGCTGGACCCCAAGCAGTACCTGGCCGCTATACTGACTCGTTTGGAAGGAAACAAAATTCGCCACCAAGCAAAAAAACGGTCGAACTAGTGGCATGTTCCCCGTTCGCGGAAGAAGAAACATATGGCCCGTAGTGCGATCACCAGGTCTGGAGCCAACGTGTACCCTTCTCGCAACGTTACAGCCAAGAAGATGAAGGACTTCTTGAGGCTTCCGTTCGTTCGCGAGCGTTTGAAAGCCTCGCACGTACTACAGCCGACCTACACGACGCAGAAGGATACGGCTGAGGTGTTGCTGGCGCCTGCGGTGACAGTTAAGTAAACGAGATTAATGAGTGCCGAATTCCTAGGGGACTGTAGTTCCCTGACGTCGGAGACTTCGATCTTTGCAGCTGCATTGGCGACTGTTTCTTCGACACCTGCGAGAACGCACAGTCCTCCATCTACTGCACTCCGAAGTGTTGTCGGCTAGATGCCTTGTGCAGTAATGCGCCAAGAAACCGAGCGACGCTGAATCTTTTTGAAACCGCTCGTGTTGGCTCAGGAGTGTATACTACTGCCTTTTTAAACGTCGGGGACATCTTCGGCGAGTATGTGGGTCAGCTAAGTGCGCACGAGGCGCAGATTGAGGGTCAGCCAGAGGTGGCGAAGAAGCATAACAGTGGCTACACGATGCTTTACTACACGAAGTCGACAACCAGAAGTACGTGTACATCGAGGCTGGCAAGTGTGGTTCCTTAATGCGATTCCTCTCACACTCCTGCGTACCAAACGCGGATTTCATTGAAATGTGCAACGGACGCAACGTTAAGATCCTTGTCGTAATGAAGAAGGCTGTGAAGGCAGGCACTGAGATAACTGTGAACTACGGTGATGGAGTGTGATTTAAGTGTGCTTGCGACGAGTGCTGGCATAAACAGTACTAGGAGTGTAGGTTCTCGTAATCGACGTTTGATCTTTGCATCAACTTCGAACTATTTTTCGCTGCTCCAGCACTTCCGATATGAGCTTCCACAACACAGACACCTAACAGGTTT
Source organism: Phytophthora infestans T30-4 (assembly GCF_000142945.1). Lineage (NCBI taxonomy): Eukaryota > Oomycota > Peronosporomycetes > Peronosporales > Peronosporaceae > Phytophthora > Phytophthora infestans. The sequence goes on along the minus strand of NW_003303739.1, from coordinate 2,045,828 downwards.
CTTACTGCTACTTGAGAGGACACTGTGCAAGCGCACAAATTCGAATACGATACGTTTCTCGCTCTCAGCACTGGCATCACCTCTTGTATAATGTCTATGAGTGTCAACTGCGAATACGCATGTAATAACTCTGATTCTGGAGTCAAAACATTGTTTCAGCTTATATCCTCGTTTGTATTGTGCTTAGGGGGCCTTTCGCGACGTGTGGCACCTTACCCCTCCACCTACATGTAGGTGGAGCATGTGCTGGAGGAAAAAAAAGTGTTATGAAGTAAATGCTCGCTCTAACTGTTGCTGAAGACGTATTAAGAGAGCACTACACCCGATTCCGAGTATCTACCAAGCCGTACGCATGCGCTGGAGCTGAAATGTTACTCTAAAGACAGCGCAGGCCCAATTAGACGAGGTCTTCCTCCCAGTGTATCGCTATTGTGCTTGCCAGTAGTTCATCGACTCACAAGCACTCGCCGTCCAGCTCCATCAAGACGATCCGATGCCGGAAGAGCAAAGAGGACATGAACACAGGTTCCAAACTTGTAGCAGTAGCTACATGGACACCATCTCGCGCGTAGTTGAACAGTCCAGCCGTGAGGAGGTTCGTCCTGCACCTCCATACGCGCGTAGTTGGCGGCCATTTGGGCCGAAGCTGCTACAGTGCACGCGGAAAATATAGACGAAAAATCGTTTTTCACCATTTTTTCTTCCAATCTCAAGCTCTTTCCAAATGAATTTTAGCCAATACAAAGCTCATTAAAACGATTTGTTTGCGGTGCTTCTTGCCTCTACCCGACAACTGACACTCGAGATACAGCCCATTAACTGACTTCGACTTAGTGTGCAAAGCGCGAAAATGATAGACGAAGTACTAAGTGATGCCTAGATGAGCGCTATTCAAGCAATGGTAATGGTTAAAATGGTTGATGTAGGTGTACTAGTACTTGGTCTTGAGCCCTTCGAGGCGGTAGACCTCCATGCAACGTTTTTTCATCGATTGAACCAGGTTTTCCAGAGTCGACACCGGAATGGCAGCCCACGCTTTCTTGATGGCCTTTACAAGCTCCATCTTAGTGTCATACTGCTTTCCGTTCACGTATACTGCTCTAGCAAGGATACCCCACAGGTTTTCAATAGGATTTAGGTCTGGTGACTTCGCAGGCCACCACATCACACGCACATCCAGGTTTTCCAAATACCATTTAGCTACTCTGGCCGTATGAATCGACGCATTATCGTGCTGAAATTCAAAATCCAAGCCGTGATAAAGGTGCGCAAACGGGAATAGGTAGTCACTCAATGTGTCAATGTACTTCTCTGCGTTCTGCTTGCCCTCCAGGAACGCCAACTCGGACTTACCTTTGACACTAAAGGCGCCCCAAACGAACACGCTGCCTCCACCGGACTGACGGTTCGAATAAATTTGCTTCTCTTTTCTTAGATCTCTCCAATAGTACTGGTATCCATCGGGTCCGTCTAAATTAAACTTTTTCTCATCTGAGAACACCACAGAGTTCCAGTTGCGGCCATGCTCCACATGCTGTTCGGCCCACTTCAGTCTTTTCGTAGTGTGCTCGGGTTTGAGCACTGGACATGCAATCCGCTTCTCATGCACCATATTCTCTGAGTCGTGCAGCACTTCCTGTACCCTGCGAACAGAGATAGGTAGCTGTAACGAATCGTTTAGAGCTCTAGCGCTTACACCAGTCTTAGATGCCTCACGAAGCAGTCGACGCTCGGCCGTAGGCGTCAGCTTCTTCGGCCTGCCAGGACTTTTTTTCGTGCCGTACGTCTCTGGGTTGCTTAAAAAGCTGTGCACAACCTTCCACGAGCGACCGATGCGCTTCGCAATAGCATTTTCCTTTTGGTGTTCCTCCTTCAGCGCCAAAATTTGCCCTTTCTCGAAGTCTGTCAGTGGTTTGCCTCGCCCCATCTAAATAAACAAACGTTTTGGCAAATAAAAACGTGTAGAGGTTTGTCAATGCCCTCTCTCTGGCGTGCATTGAGCTGCACTCCCCCAGACCCCTTCAAAGAGATATAAATGTCTTTCTTACCCACTTCGTCTATGTTTTCCGCGCCGCACCTACGTAGCCAAAGGCAATCTTTTGAGAGAATCTCGAGTGTCAGTTGTCGGATAGAGGCAAGAAGCACCGCAAACGAATCGTTTTAACGAGCTTTTTATTGGCTAAAATTTATTTGGAAAGAGCTTGAGATTGGAAGTAAAAATTGTGGAAAACGATTTTTCGTCTATATTTTCCGCGTGCACTGTATCTGCTCTTCCGTCGACCGCTTTGCCCCCTCCACTACGATACGCTTTGCAGGATGGACTACCACATGCATCACCCCAGCGTCTCCAAACATCCCGTCAGCAGCCGTATTGCGAGCTAGCAGCTTCTTCCAAACGAGTACCACCACGCGACGAGTGTAGGCTGGTGCTGCTTCTGGCGTGGTGCGGAATACCCGCTGCTTGCGCGACTCGTTCATGCAACAGTCGTGTAACTCCTTAAGCAGAGTTCCCATTTTAAGGCGACGTCGCAGTGTGTAGTCACGCTTCAACACTCTGTTGAGCTGCTCAACAGGGAGGTTTGTGGTAGCAAACGCACAAGGCGTTCGAAAGCACTGCTACATAGTAAAGCTCCTCGCAGCCATTGTTCGTCAAGGTACCTGCAGAAGTCTACCAGGTAAGGGTACAATCACCAGGTCTGCAAATACTTCTCCAGCATCCAGGAAAATGATATTTCGTCACGGGCAAAGTGCAAGTCGTACAGACCACGAATTAGTGCTGCTGCTACATGTGAGGGAAATCCCTTCAGCCTCTTTCCACGTTAGTCATGACGTGAAAAAAAAACATGAGATACTGGAGATGTGGACCTTCGCGAAATACCATGAAAATGGCATTCCGCTGCGTCTCCCATTACATATCGAGGAGCCAGCTTCTAGTTGTAATCTAGTAGTAGAGGCGGCTTAAAGAAGCCAATCACGCCTCGTAGATTGGCTGCGTCCGATGCGAGACGATAAAAACTGACACGAGATGGAAGCTGCGAGCTCGGTTCGATATCCGAACTACTAAGACTGGGTAGTCGGACGTGTTAACTTGAACGTCGCGTCCATATGAAGGACGTAGCTCTCTGGGGGTACTGAGAGACTCTTCACCAAGTTCTTTGTCCGAGTCGTCGCCCACCACAGGCTTGCCATCTACGTCCAGAGCCCAAGCGAAAGTAAAAGTCTCAATATCGTCCTCAGTACCAGTGAACGCGTGTGAGTGAATCCATTGCATGAGATCGTCGACGCGATCGTGGATTTCGATCTCGGTCCGCGTATAATAGCTGCAAGAAATTTTGTACTTTGCCCAGAGGAGGGATGTCGCTAGCTGACATGGGAAAGTTTCGAGCCATCGCGTACTGGATACAAAGTGGTCGGAGCCTTTGCTTCGCAAGCTCTCGGCAGTATTCTTTCTGCTGTCTGGACAGCTTAATTCGCTTGGGGGAAGATGCTTCAGTTAAGTGCTAGCCCAACTCGTAGATGTAGGCATCACCAGAATGAGAGAAGACAAGCACCTTGCCGCGCCACGAGCAAGAGAGGTCGCTGCAGGTGCTGGACTCGCAATTGAGTAGCTTATAGCGCATGCTGTGGTGATCACCAACGCGGCATACGCTACAAGGCATTGTGTTTTGCTCTTGTCGGTGCTGTGGATCTTGAGAGTGGCCAGGATGGCGTCGACTTCGTTGAGGCCGAGCTCAGAGCCCAGCTCTCGCCACGGTAGCGTCCGAGGCATGGTGCTTAAACGAATGAAAAGGGAGCCAATCTGATTGGAGGCTAGGCTCCAGCACACCGTGTGCTGGTTCTGTGCAATATGAAACCCAGGGACGAGCCTGCCGTGCACGAAACGCGGCCAGTTGTGCAGGTCCAGTCGCATGGAGTGGCGACACGCAGCACGATGTCCCCACACGCATCACGATGTATTTACTGGCTAGTTAGTGTGTATTTCGGACTCTCCACGTGCCAAGACGCAGTTTGGGGGATTTCACCATGTTTACAGTGCCGATGCGACACTGTCGAGTGGTTTTTACGCGTTGTCCACTTTAACCCAACATAATTTTTCCTTAAAATGAGGATGGGTGATTTTGTCCTTAAAAAAGGCCTCGATTATGAGGACAAGAATTCGGCGCGGCGAGTGCAATTGCCTCTGTCTGATATGACAGCTGAGACCCCTTTGTTTGGAATTAAAATTATACCGTACTTGATTACAAGCCGAGCGGAGCCGTGGATCAATTCAAGGAATAAACATTCGAGGAATAACACCTATTATTATGGGCAAAATACGCCGCTTAGCAAGAGAGGGTACTAAAGCAGATAGTATCCTATTTTTTAGAGATAGTATTAACGAAGCAGGTTCAATTAATTGAGAGAGCCTTGAGATCACTACACGCTTAGCCGCGGGGTGCTTATAAATACAGCATGTTTATCAAGTGAACAGGATTGTTAGTGAAAACATAATAAAATGACAAGTAACGCTAGCTCTGTGGTGATCCCATGGATCCATGTATCCCGACTCGCTCCAGGCAGAGAGAGCATGTTTGTCCAAAAGCACTGGCTAGGATACGTCTCAGGAGAACGTTGCCAATGCAAATACCAGAAGTTTCGCTGTCATTCCTAAGCTAAATCTGTAATGGACCTACTCTGATCTCACTACTTCGTCTTACACGTTCGCGCATGAAGCGTAAGGTGCGTTTTACTTAGAGTAAATAAACGTTCGGACGAAAGTAAAGAATTACTGAACAAAGAAAAGCAAAACCGTTTTTATGTAAAATTAAAGCGGTTTAGTTGTTTGTTTTTGCTTTCCTCCTAAAGTGACTTTCTAAATAAAAGGTGGCTGACAGAATCCTGCTGTTTTAATTGGTTGAAGATGTGATGTTGGAATTCACACGTGAACTCTAGATACAAATGTCGCTAGGACGTTCCCACAACAATACGTCTGCTAGGATAGCAAACGATCGTTCAGGCGGACCTGAAGACCCCAGTTCTGCCCTTGCACCGGGACGGACTGAACCTTGTAAATTACTTCGCCCAAGATGTTCAAGCGACGAACCCTCGGTCACGTGATGTACGGTGAATCCTAGGTGCAAGATACTCGACGGCATCACTACCGAACACTCAGCAAATATTGGATACGGTCCAGCTGTCACTCAATCCTTATTAAGAATGGCCGGATTCACATTCAGCGGCCAAGAATTGACCATCTACGGTACGAACCCTCGGTGGCGGTTGGGATGAGTTCGCGGAAGACTCCGCGACTCTTTGAAGGCACGTTCAGCGTCTGGGACAGGGCGCCAGCTGTAAAAGATGCTCACGCGACGGTGCAGACGACGCTTGGCGTTCAAAAAGACCCATAACGGATCATAGTGCACTTGATTTTTGTAAATATAATTAGGATTCCTATTAGAAATAGGCGCGAAAGGGCAAACATAAATACAGAACCGAATTTTCACTCAAGCACACAGAGCGACGTCCAGCTTCAAGATAAGCGTCTTGCCAAGCTTGTTTGAGTGTGTTATGCCTGTCGGTGAACTCGAAGCTCTGTAGCGAGGGTTCATTCGGCAAGGCCAAGAGACTGTGTGTATTGGCCGATTACTATCGGGAGGTTTTACGTGATGACTTATTGTTGCCTATTTGCACGACTGGGAGTGCTTGTATTGCATCTCTTTTATTCTTCCAACCGAGTGTTGAACACTCGGTGACCTCGTAAAGGCTTACCCGTGCCTGGTACCCTTCCGCTGTTGGGACCACGAGGATTCATAACACCCATTAGCTTTGCTCGTGCTAGTAGCGTCTCTTATTTTTACTGGTTGGCTTATATTCACGGCCCGATTGGGACGCTTGGACATCCTGTGACTGGAAGGTGAATTGAAGAATGAGCAAATGTCACAACGGGCACCAGTACCGTGGCTTCCATTGCGACAGGGGTAGTTGCGGTGTAGTGATTTCTCCAGAGTTGCGGATAATCGCCTGTCGACAAAGATACGTGCTCCAGCGTCTCCAACCTTGCCGACGACGTGAACGTGAGCAGCTGGAGGTAAGTCAGCCCATCTTCCTCGTGAATCATCAGTACCTTGCTCATCTCCATGTCTTCCTCGTCTTGATTCACAGGAGGGCGGCACAGAGGTTTCAAACGACCCTCAGCCTGCTGTACCTGATTCGACCGCGCATTCATCAAATGAGGTCCCGGTTCTTCCTATTCCGGAACCTTCAGCCGCTGCTGCAGCTTCGGCAGCAACTCCTGTCGTCGCTGAATCCACGGAGATGGCACATGCCGATCCGCCTGCGCTTGCAGGTAGTCCTTCACCACTCACCGAGGAGTCGCTGCGCGCCATGCTCGCTGAGAGCACGGAGGCATCCGTCGATCACATGATGACGTCGATTATTCCGTACTTGACCGCGATTGCTCGTCATCAAGTGCAGCTCAACGTTGCGCCTCTTCTTCACGACGATGTCCGCACTCAACGTCGCCTCGAGACTGCAATGGGCTTTGACGAGGTCCTCGCTGCCGTACAGCCTCTTCCCGATGCGCTAACGGACTTGCCCGACCGAGTTGTCAGCCTGGAGCGTCAGTTTCGGGCCGCTTAGACCGGGGCTGCTGCCGCCGTACGTTCGGTGGCACCCGAAATGGTGGCTCGGGAGAACGCGGAGGCGTTCCTGAAGGCTGCTAACGCTAACGTCGAAGCGCTTCGCATGGACGTCAAGATTCTTCGCGAGTCCAACGCCAAGAACGATGACATGCTCGCGAGTGTACAAAGTCTTCTATGGAGCAGCATTCAGAGGAGCTGAAGCGTCTGCACTGCGAGGTCCAAGCGCGGGACGCGCTCAACACCACCTTGAACAAGAAGCTGGCCCGAGAACGCGAGGTGTACAAGTCTTCAATTGGCACGAACACCGAGCAGACTCGTCAACTTCATCTCCTCTTGGTCAAGCTTTCCAATGGAATATATATTGACAACGACACGCTCAAGGTCCTCGAGAGTCAGCAAGCCCGCAACACCCACTCCGCAACATTCTCCAAGTCAGCCGTACTCACCGGGATGGACCCAGAGGTCCTGCGTCTGGCTGTTGCTGGTACGTTCCACATGTTGTTCTTTCCACCGTGCGTTTAGCAACTAACGTTCATTCCCAATCTCTTGTGACAGGTCTCACCGCGGGTGAACTGAATCTGGATGCTCTGGACTTGTACCAGGAGACATTGGTTGCATTGCAGCGCATACAGTATGCTGCCGTGTTTTCGCATGACCCCAGGCTCTTCCTGCAGCTCTGGCGCGGGCTGCTGATCAAGTAGCTCATGGAAAACTTCTCAAGCGTCTTCGACCATGTGGCAAGGAGTCGGACGACGAGTCGGACGATTCCGACGAAGACAAGACTCCCGTCCCGAAGGACAAGGCCAGTACGTCTATGGCAGCTGCTGGTCTCGGTGATGCGCCACCTGCCGCTCCTTCAACTCCCAAGTCTGCACGTCGTTCGCTGTTCAGCCCGAAGGCTTGGCAGCAAGCGGCTCAGAAAAAAGCCAGAAGACTCGCCTCCGTTCTCCGGGCAAGTCGCCTCGGCGTCATTCGAATACTCGGTCCCAGTCTGTACCGCCATCTCCTCGTTCATCGTCGCCACACACAAACCAGCGTGATCCTCGACCCCCGCCGTTGGAGACCTCAGCGGTGACCAGAGTGTCGTGGACGTGGTGGATGTTGGTTCAAGTGGGGTCCCCTTGGCTTAGGATACTATCACCGAGTCTTCGGGTAAAGATGTGGGCTCCGGGGCTCACGACGATGTCTCCGAACCGTCTGACGCGCCTTCGTCTCCACCTCAGGTTACCTACGACGTGGCCAAGCCATCTGCGTCGACGATCGCTCCTTCTCCAGCGGATATACGCGCTACCGAAGTGGCCTTGCGTGAGACCGAGGATTTGCGACTCATGTTCGGCTCGGATGATGAAGATGATGCTTCGGATAGCACCGTCCCATCAGACAAGGTTGCTTCGTCGTCTGCCGCGACTTCTAAGACGTTTGAAGTCTCGGGACCGGTTCCTACAGCAGGGCTTTCCCCTGTTGAAGCTATTCCACAAGCCTCCGAGTCTTTAAAGCCAACTCCGACTGTTCCAACGGCTCTCTTACCAAGTGTTCCTTCGACTGATTTTCTGATGGAGATTGATGACGATGGCAATGATGGTGATGTTCGTGGAGATGACGTGGATGATGATGAACCTTCGGTGGATACTTCTTCTGGTGATACAAGTGGTGGCAGTGATGTTCCGCCACCTTCCGAGCATTCAAGACCAGCTGACGGCGATGACGTTGAAGATTCCGACGGCAACTGGAGCGGACTTGGCCCTACTCGGCCTCCGACCCCTCCTCGGCTAAATCCTTCGCCAATGGTGACCTCTCCGATCATAATTCGCGGTCCGTCTCCTCCGTCATCGCCAGGTTCACAAGCGCCACCATCTTCTCCTTCTGCTCAGGCGTCTCCTTGCCCGTTTTCTCGAGCGCTCGATGCTGGGCCTGGACGCAAGATTACGGCCACCTACCCTTCGGTGCCGCGTCGTGGCGGCGCACCGTCGGTTGAGCCGTTGACTCACCGCGTGTTGCCTGGAGCTCGCCCTACCGTACCGGCCTCGTCCACCTTGCCACCGTGGGTTCTCCCGTATATGGACATGGAGTTCAACGATGCGGGTGCCAAGAAGTGTTTCGAGCGTCTTCTGAGCATGACACTACCGGAACCAGGCGGTGAAGTTATCATCCGTACGAAGTTGGAAGGCCTCCAAGCGTACTTCGACTACACGAACCTGGATCATCCGTACCAGCAACTCCGGCGGCTTTATCCCCTCCAGCCGTGTCTCTTCGACACCCTCAGTTTCGACCCAAGCGTCCCCATCTCCAAGCGTGCCCCCATCGAGACCCGCCTCAAAATGATCTGGGAGAATCTTCGAGCCGACGGCAGCAAGCAGGGTGACCTCGGGTTCGCGTTATGGGAGCATCTCCACTGGTTTCCGTTGGCTGGCGCTGAGCGGGGACTCGTCAAGGAATTCAAGAAGAAGGTCAACCACGACAAGGAGCTCTTAAAGGTACTGAGAGCTCTGTTGAAGAAGCTCTTCAGTGAGCGCGACCGTCGTGCCGATCGTCTCCGCAACAAGTACCGTGAGCAGTACACGACATGGAGTCGTGACTCGGTTTCCTCTGGTTCCTCTGATCCGGCGTTCATTTGTCCCGAGCTGCTCTTGGGGCAATCGAAGCCGTGGTACCCCATCGAAAACCGGTCGTTCGCTCCTCGGACGTCTGACTGCCTTTCTGAGGTTCCGGCTCTCGACGCTCGTCAGCCATTTGGCTATTGAGTACGTCAGTGTTCAGAATGTCTTTGTCTTTATCTCCATAGCACCATGTCGTCAACCTTGCGGCACTACATATATGTAATGAAGTGGAAATGTTCAGGGGAGTATCATGGAATGTGGGCTAACATCAAACCGCCTTCCAGACAGTAATCTTAATCTCAGCTTCCAGACACTCACGCCTTGGCGTACTGGATAAATGAACGCACGCCGCACCAGCATCCAACAACATAACGTACTTCCCGTGTCAGTGCAATCCAGAGTTTTTTTTATCCTCGGGGCACGCGCTTCGTGGATGTGTACCGAAGCGGGGTCGTCGATCCGGCTCTGGCTACGCCTGAGCTTATTCCAACTTAACGCGACCTATTCGATTTGCCACCGGTTCCTCCATGTCCTGCTCTGACTGCTGCTCCTGCTGAAGCTGGTGCCGAGGGTTCGTAGGCTTTGGATGCGGCTCCAGCCGCGGAGGATCAGCTTCCCGACGAAGAGGAGAAGGAGAGTGAAAACTCGACTTCATTGACACTCTTGGACGCTGCTGTCAGGCAATTGGAGTTGCTTGAATCCTCGCCGCAGGTTTCGTCACGTTCTCCGACGTTCCGACTAACTTTTGAGGGGTCCAGCGAGGTTTCGATTTCAGTGGTCGCACTTTTGTCGGCATTCATATCTTCTTATTCTTAATCCACTTCCAAAGCGTAATCATGTTCATGATGTTCTTCAAATGCATATACAAATTGTTGTTGCAGTAACTATTTTAGTCTGTTACCACAGGCTGCATCGCCCTGTGGATAGTTCACACGTGTTCCAGTCACGCTAATCTTCGTCCGCAACTTGCGCCATCTGCAGCCGATTCTCGCTCTTCTTGGCTCGCAAGTAGTCGCACAGCAGACCTCCACATGACAAGTTGGATGCTGGTTCCCAAGTTGGATCTTCATAACCAACCCACTTGACTTTGAACTTGCGTACAGCAAGCTCCGTGCTCGTCGACAGTGGTGTTCTAACGTCGTGGATGACCTCGACCTCATACTCGCCGGCAACTTCATCTGGTTCCCAGCTGTTATCAGGCAACAACTCCTCGTCAAAATCGAATCTTGTTTCATTAGTCGCGTCTGGTACCAACCGAGTCCTCGGTCGACTGCTGAAGTCGTTGACTATCTTGAGTCTCGACACATGCACCACTGGGTAGAAGCAATACCCACTTCGGTCTGGCAGTTCCAGCTCGTACGCGAGCTCTTCAACCTTGCGCTTGATCCGGAAAGGTACATGCCATCGATGAGCTAATTTCTTAGTCAGGCCTGGTTTGACGCGTTCCATGTACAGCCACGCCCGACTCCCAATCTCAAAAAGAGATCCCGGTGGGGCTCTTGCAGGATCATCTATCTCTTCCGAAGCTTCTGGGGGGGTCCACCGAGTGTTCGTTTCCACTTGGTTGAGGTGCAGCAGCTTTTTCCAGTCGACTCAAGGCATCATTATGCTTTTTAGCCCGTTACTCCTTTTCTACAGCATGCTAATCTTCGGCCATGGTGAGGGCGATCTCGTGTTGTCGATTGACTTCGCGTCGCCATGCCAGTGCGTCAGACTGCCTGCCAAGTCCTCGTTTAAGTGATGACGACATCGCCCGCAACGTCGATTGCGCATCCCAACCGTGAATGAGGTAGAACGGTGTTTCTTTCCTCGTAGTGTCATGAGAAGTATTAATAGCGAGCACCAGCTTCTCGGCGATTTCGTCCGAGTCCTGCTGTAGAAGATCTTCTGCGTACACTGGTACGGAACCCATCACCGACTTTACCAAGCGTTCCTGCTGTCGATTAGTCTGTGGCCGATAGCTCAAAGTCGCTCGTGACCTTGACTGCATCATCTCCGCGGATGCTTGGAACACTTCGCTCATGAAGCGTGGGCCGCGGTCGTGCCTGATCAATGACAGGTCTCCGAACGGTCAGTACATACATTCTTCGAACACTTGATCTACACTCAGCGCAGCTGTATCCGACATAGCTTTGGCAATAACGAATCCCGTGAACGAGCACTGAAATAGGAGCAACGCAGCATTGCCCCTGCGAGACTTCGGTAGTGGGATCACAAAGTCCATCGAGACTATCTGAAACGGTCTTTCGGCTAGTACGTTGCCAGGTGAGTAAGCGCGAAGCTGCGGACGGCTTTTACGCGAGCTACAATCCAGACATGACTTCACATGCTTCTCCACGTCAGCGTACAAGTCAATCCAATAATAATATAACTTAACACGATGGAACGTTGTAACCACACCTTGATCTGCAAGACCACTTAAAACATCGCTGTCGGTACCACAAGCCGCAGATTGGTCTCTTCTTGCCAACCGTGGCCGTACTGACGATTCAACCCAAGATAGTGAAGTATGCCGTCTTCTTATAACACGGCATATTTCCAGGCATCTCGAGCTTCTTTATAATTCAGCTCTTCCGCTTGGCTCAGAAGCACCCTCTGATGTTTGACCACCTCCGCTCCTCATCCTGTGCCAACATTATCCGTCTGCCTCGCTCACTCTGTATGGCTACCGGGTCAACATCTTCGGCATCGGGAAATGCCGCTGGTACAGTCTTGTGAGGATGATCTAGCAAACCATCACTGGCTGAATCCTCGTTCGACACTTCTCGTCGTTCTTTATGCTGTTCTTGAGCTTTGAGACCCCTCCGAGTGCTCAAACCTGACGCGTTTCTTGGCTTTCGTCTGTCGCCTAGTCATCGCTGCCATATTACCAGAATCGCATTCTGGTGAGCTGTAATCAACCACGAAATTTTCGAAAGTTTTCCACTTTAAAGACTCGCTGCCTGACAGTACATGTACTTGACGCTCTGCTCCACGTGACGAAACATCCACCGAGTCTTCATCCGGCTCGTAGATCATTTCCTGGATGCGATTCAGCGACGCCAATTCCGACTTGCGAGTTTCAGCTAAGATGACACGACTGACTTTTGATTCCAGCGCTTCAGTGGCTAACGAATCCGCGGCAGCGTTGTATTCTCGTACAACGTGAAGATATTTAGCTGATCGAAGCTTGGCCGCGAGTTCCTTGTGAGTATATAGCAGCGCCAGCAGAATTTCCTTCCTGCATGCGATCACCCCTAGTGATTGTTGAATCGCGAGCCTTGAGTCACCAAGATGACTAAATCCTCGACACCGTGCGCAGTAGCAGCCTTCACACCATTTATCATCCCTGTGTACTCTGCCTCATTCACCGTGGTGGCCGAGAGGTAAGCAATTGCAGCAATCACTATCTTCCACTCAGGAAGGCTCCACAACACCCACGAACACCTCCCGTAGCCACCGTACTTCTCTGTCTTCGCTGATCCGTCAAAAGACATGACGAATCCACAGTAATTTCGGGGAAGCCTGGCTCAAAGAAACGCTGGGTCCATTCGTATAGTCGGTAAGCCCTTGCTTGGTGGTGCCACCGGCGGGAGTGAGTCTTCTAAGCCGACGAAACGCGTGATGTAGGACTGCAGTAGCTGCGTGAAGGCGACATTTTTCTCCCTCACGCGCTGTACCTTAAGTGCCACTGCGAAAGCAGCACTGCGAACTGGACAGCGCGTCCGAAGAGAGACTTCGATTTATGCACCCACGCTAACGTCGAGAATCGTGTATAGATATGTAGCGTCTTTCCTGCCAGTTGGACATAACAGATCTTCAACAGCAACAGTAACGCCAAAACTTCCTTCTCAGCAGGATAGTAGTTCATCTCTGATTCCTTGAGCACACAGCCAAGGAATCGTACGGGGTGTAACTTGCCTTTGTGCTCTTGCATAAGTGTCGTGCTCAACGCCCATTCATTCGCAAAGGCATGACATGAACTTCCTTCGACCGATCGAAGTGTCTGAGGATGGGTGCATGTGAAACGCTCGCCTTCAATTTTCTCAAAGGAACGACGTGCGACAGAAAGGCCACCTTCAGCAACAAAGTCTTCATCCTTCAGCTGGTACAGCGCCGCATCGTAGATAGCAAAGTCTTGGATAAAGCGACTGTAGTAATTAACAGCTCCAAGGAGCGACTGCATGCCTCGCTTGCTAGTTGGAAACGAAAGCTCGGTGATGGCTGCAAGCTTCTTTAGATCAGCCCTGATACCTTCTGGCGAAATTTAATGCGACAGAAAGTCCACGTTCGGCTGGCAGAACATGCTTTTGGTGAAACTAATGCTGGTCCGCCAATCTCGGCAGCAACCGGTCCAGTGTCGCCGGACAGCTGTCGAAATCCTCGCCACCAAAGTAAATATCATCCACGAACGATCGTCGACCCAACACAGGTACCAGCGATGATTCGTCTGGTTCCCCGGTCGTAAGCATGTCAGCGACAGGACTGTTGACGAGCTGTAAGTTAGGGTCGGTCTCCACCAGGGCTTCGCGGTCTGCCGCGAGCTTCGTTTGAAACGAACCGTCGTTGATTGCTTCACGACGTTCCTTGGTCTGTTCTCCAGCTAAACGCATCGTCTCCGAGTATTCAAACCAACCTCCTTCTGTCTGAACGAACCCCCAGAGCGCGTTGTCAATCATGCGTTGGTAGATCATCGACGCGTTCTTTAGCCCGAAGAGCATGCGCAACCACTCGAAATGTCCGAGCGCGCAGACAAACGCCGACACTTTACGTGCTCGCAAGGTCATCATGACCGCCCAGAAGCCGCTAGCAGCATCCAGCGAGCAAAACCATAGGTAGCACTCGAGATCGGTCAACAGATCGTCGACTAGCTGCATTGAATACTCCATGATTGCGGTGATGACATTCACCATCTTGTAATCAATGCAGAGCCGGATGTCCATCCCGTTCTTTTTCATCACAATTACGATTGTGGTGAAGTGCTTTCTCAGAAATAAGAGAATGGTCCTGACGCGGGGTCACTATCCCGAATCAGTGACAATTTCAAGTGATTATAGAGGATTTGGGTTGTTTGGCACGGGTGCAAGTTGCCTGTGGTGGATTAGCCATGGCGAGCAGCACCCCGTATGGAATGACGATGGATCTGATATGAGCGATGTACGAGAAGGCAAGATCCACCAAGACTTACCTCGGATCCACCCTTACCTGGATTCACTAAGATGGATATGGGATATACTATACAAGAGTGGATCGAGTGTGGATCCTATGAAGGAAGGATGGTCGGTGCCCTCTGACGGTGGATCTAGTAGCCACGGCTAATGAAGAGTCAAGATCCACCGCGAGGTACCCCGGATCCCATACTTCTGAGTTCGTATCCAAGGAGGGAGGATCCCGCCTGGAGGGACCTGGATCCAGGGTATAGGGATGAGGGATACAGTGGATCTCGAACTTTCGTGGGACAACGGAGATCACAGACGGTTGCGAGATGATGTTGGATGATTGGAGAGCTCGGATCCACGGCGAGTGTACCATTACAGTGAGGTGGATCCAAGCGACCTGGATCCGGATGAGTGTACCCATAATAGGGTGACCATGATGATTACGTCATATATCCGGTGGATCTGAAGATAACACAGCTGGGATGATGGGTCAAGGGAAGAAGGGACATGCAGCCGAGCCTGGTAAGGGATTTAGCAGATGAAAGACATAGAAGGTAGAAACCCAGGCAGGTATAGGCTTAAATATCAATACAGACTCCAATTTGCACAGTGACACGCAAGTGCCTTCCTGCCCTCAAGAACCGGAACTACATTGGCCGTACGAGCTCCGAGAAGGTTGGGAATTGCGAATCTAGTGTTGGTAGTGATAACTGGATAATACATTGGCCAGATCCTACAACCTAGTGAGCTTTTCCTTTACTCGTGCAGATCCGACAGGTTAACCGAATTTACTACTTGGTCGGTTACACCCTAGAGGTTCTCAACTCTCAAGATCCCGTCACAGGAGGCGGCAAGTACGACTTAAAGGACAACACAAAGGCAAGGGAACACACCCGCAAGGCAACCCTACGGCCAGATCCACGATCTAGGCCCCGGATCCATAAGCTCGAATATTCGCTTAGGATACGGAACCATCCACGGACGCAGAGTGAAGATTTTCCACTGCTGCTCCACCCCATCCCCACGTCTCGCCAAGACACTCAAGCTTCACCACTTGAACTCTTCGGAAGTTACCGAGAGAGCAGATCCCGCCCTACCGACGGGTACACAAGGTGAGGAAAGTTCAGCAGAACACGGATCATCGGGGGACCCCCTCCGTTAGTCGGTGTCTGGGCGCAGTTGGTAAGTTGGATCTGGCAATCTCGCAGATTTTGCTGATCCCGCTACACCACAATGGTGCGCGTGCCCGGATCTTTTGGTGACTCGGGATTTCACCGTGAGTCCCAAGAAGATGCTCAAGTGAAGATTGAGCCAGGGGAAGAGGCGTCGTCGGAGGTCGGATCGACGAAGACGCTGCTGAATGAAACAAGATCCGCGGATCGATGGAGTTTTGGGAGGAACTCTGTCGACGGAAGAGAGGTGGATCCGGATCCGGATCTAGAAGAGAAACCTCTCTATCCTCCCCAGGTCCCCTCGGGGACCCCTGCGGATCTTGACGTAAGTCAAGATCCGCTAACAAAACAAGGGAAAGTGAAGGCGAAACGGTATGCATTTGCAGATTCACCGATTAAGCCAACACCGTACCTAAACCCAAGCCCGCTAGTCGAAGAAACAAGAAAGAAGACGAAAACGAGTAAGACTACGCGGAAGAAGATGCAAGCTCCAGAGTCGGAAGAAGACCAAGCTGGATCCAGGTCAAGCTGGTCCGACAAGGATCTCGAGTTTGTGTATCGCCACCAAGCTTTACGCGACTTCCTGCATCAAGATCCTGTCATGCAGATCCTGAATCCACGACAGATCGAAGATCCAAGGGAACCGGTGAGAGCACCAACGAAAACGGCGAACAAGTTGGTGGCAGTCAAAGATCTATTACGTTTGCTTACGGAGTCAGGCATCGTAGCTGGTGTGTTCGACGCAGAGGATATCTTCGAGCTAGACCTGGATCTCATAGTATCCGCGACGCGTACCTCTTTGCCAGAGTTAAGTCCATCACCGGAGAAAGGTCGCGCACTATGGGTCCAGTGTCGTCGCCGAGGATCAGCCAAGCTGCGTCCTCAAACTACGAATCCGCCGCTGAGGATGAGTCAGACACGTCGTCCGAACCACGACGCATGACTTTAGGACCCTCCGGGGCATCCATGCTGGAAGCGCGGGCGAGGATCCGAGGACAGGAAGCCCCTGTGAACGTGAAAGCTCGGGATCCAGTACGCCCTACGCGTGATTTGACACAATCCAGCCAGGATCGAGCCAGATCCGGCAAGAAGCCAGTGGGATTATCGTCAGATCAGGCTCGAGGTAATCGCCTCACGGATCCAGTCCCGCCAGTGGACCAGACGGCCACAGGCTCTTCCGACACTTCCGCGGGCACCCTGCAACGGCACTTTGAAGCTGCGATGAATCGCTTCATGGCCGAACAGGGTATGAGAGCGCCCGTGCCACAAGTGCAAGTGCTCCATGAACATGGAGCACGGGACGTGGAGATGGAGTCAGTAGAGGGGGACAACTCCCATGATGAGTTCGACCCAGACGATCTGGATGGCCCATCCACTTCGGCAGCCGTGGTAGCAACGGCCACAGCCGGGGCAGGTGGATCGTCCATGATCCAGAGGGTACGGATCTCAGCTATATCGGACTTGAAGGAGTTCACGGGCAAGGATCAAGATGAGGACCGAGCGAGAACATGGATCAGCAAAGTCAAGTCGGCCCTCATGAGAGATCAAGCGTCGGATGCTGAGAAGTGTCTGACCTTTGCGGATCTGCTAGCGGGGCCAGCCAGGAACTGGTATCGGCAGCTGGGCAGATCAACCAGGAACAAGTGGCCAGATTTGCTGCGCAGTTTCCAGACCCAGTACTGTGGATTAGGAGTGTCGGTGGCACGACAATACTACCATGCTCGCCGCAGATCGGATGAATCCCCGTTGGAATATCTACATCGACTAAATGTGGCCGGTCTACGGGCCAAGTTGAAGATCAAGGATGGGGGATCCAAGGTACTGCGGGAACACGTGGATCATTTCATCGAGACGTTGGGAGATGTGGATCTGGCCGACAGGCTGACCCTGCTACGACTTCCTGACGCAGACGAGCTTGAAGAAGTACTGCGGGCGGTGAATCGCGCGAAACACCGCCAGAAGAAGGCGGCGGTCGGGTCCGGCAAGTATCGCCAAAAGGCTCCGACGCCTACGGCCCCAGCTCGACGTGTCCACCAAGTCACGGCGCCCGACTCAGGAACTGAGTCAGGATCCGACGGCTCGGACTCCGACCCTGAAGATTACCGTCGAGTCTGTCTCACTGCGTCCAACGATCGAACGGCGAAGACAGGAGACAACTCTCGACCGGGGGATACCGTACTCGGGGACCGTGGGATGTACAGATCCCGAGATCTCGTGGACGGGGCAGCACAAGTCAGGTGTTCACAGTGCGGATCCCGGAAGCACACTGAATCTGGATGCTGGAAACATCTGGTCTGTGAGAAGTGTGGCAAGAAAGGTCATCCCGGGGATCATTGCTTCTACGTGTGTCGCGGGTGTGGCGAGATTCACGACGTCGGCAAGTGCCCGATGGAAGAATTCTACAACCAGATCCGCCAATGGTTTGATCCAGCCAAGCACCGAGGGATGTTGCCGGAAGTGGCAGAGAAGATGTTAAACTAGGACGCTCGCCGGGTTTGAATCCGGTACGAGCCGAGCGTTCTAGATACTGCATTTATGCATTTGTGAACAAGACATCGCTAGATCCAGGTAGCAGGACCCTAGATCCAGTCGATAATACACGTGATCTACATGAAGTGTCAGTTGCCAGGGTCTCTAGTTTGCGCCAAGTGGACGAGTTTTCCAGATCCAAAGTCTCTTCAACCCTGGATCTACAAAGAGGAGAGACACGTGGTTACTGGGAGAAACGCCAACATGGTCGATGGTTTGAGCCTACCAAGGGTGAGGTCACTGCAGATCCACCTAAGGTCTGTCTGGTCACTGGATCCTGTGGATCTGAGGATGTTGGATCCATGGATCTGCTAACAGGGGAGTCCCGTGGATACTGGAAGTACCATGCCCCAGGAAAGTGGTTCAGACAAGCCAAGGTAGGGGGCAAGATCAACAATGAAAAAGCAATCCTACTTCTAGATAGTGGTGCCGAGGTGTCTATACTGGATACCGCCTTTGCTCGTAAGGTTGGGTGCCAAGTGGATGGGAGTCGGATCCAAGATTGTGTTGGGATTGGTGAAGGCGTATACCGTACGAACGGGAGAACGCGAATCAAGATCACGCTGGCAGGTTGTTTGGTGTATTGGTTTGACATTTGGGTCGGGGATCTCGCTGGTCAAGACGCCATCCTTGGGATGGATTTCATGGTGCCAGCCGGAGTGAGGTTGGATCTGGCGGATGGGACACTTTGTTTCCCTGACGAGATGCGGATCCAGCTCAGCGGACGGCGGCCGTTGTATGGAGCGAAGATGAGGATCATAAGGGCGGATAAGACCACCTGGATCGAGCCCGGGGAAACTTGGGAGCTGTCAGACCGGTTGAAGTGGGTGGAACATGAGAAACTGTGGGTCACTCGGGGCGAGAAATGGGTACCTACCGTAATCCAAGGACCAGGTCGATCACAATACCTCCAGGTCACGAACGTCAGCGACAAGAGACTATTACTGGACCATTATGAGGAGATCGGACGATGGTTGGCGAAGGACGGTATCCCTAGGCGACCTGGATATGTGTCAGTGGGATCCCGCCGCTACAGAGAATGGCAGAACCTGGTGTACGAGGCGACTACCGAGATCGAATCTCTCGGAGAGGTGGAGCTCCCGGCGGAGCCAACTGGCCCCTTGGTGGATCGGCCTTCATATCCAACTCCGCGAAAGATCCTGCAGAGAGATCGACGGGTTGAGATCCAAGCAATGGAGGTTGGATCCATGACGGGGGACGATCCCCAGAGTCGGCCCTTAGATAACGCAGGGTCGGTGGACGAAGGATTGCAGAGGGCTAAAGCCGAACAGCCGGATCCCGCCGATCCACAAGTGGATCCAAGCTTTCCACTGGATAAAGTGCCTGGATCCCTATCGAGAGTGGCAACGCTAGTCAAACCCGAACCGTCGGGTTTAGACTCGTTAGAGGACCGGCTGGATCCGACCGGTGACTTCCCCAGTACCAGGATACCCGACCCCACGAAGACAGAAGGGATGACGGTCGAAGGAGAGTCGCGGTGCCTGGATCCAAGGGTGGATCAGACAAAGACCGAAGATGAACAAGTCTGCTACCGTGAAGGCGGGGATCTACACGCCGAGGATCTTGGAGAAGGTATGGCGGTAATCCCGGAGGTACCACTGACCACAGAGGAGGTCACGATTGATGATATCCAAGTGGATCCAGGGGCGAACGAACCCACTGAAGTGGATCGTCTGCGTCAGAAGATCTGGGAAAGCCGACATCTGCTGATCGGTAAGGGTAATGCGTTACCGCCCGCCGCCCGCGGAGTCAAATGTGACATCGATGTCGGCGACGCGAAACCGATCGCTCAAAGGGTGCGGAAGGTGGCACCTCAGTTCCGAGAAAAACTGTCGGATCTGATTAAGGGCCTGCTGCAAGCCAGGATCATCAGCTTCTCAACGTCCCCGTGGGCGTCGCCGGTGGTAATCATCATCAAGAAGAACGGGGTGGATATACGTCTGTGCATTGATTACCGGCTGGTTAACAGCCTGACTCGATTGATGGTGTATCCGATGCCTCTGATCAATGAGCTGTTGGAAGATTTGGATAAAGTACTCTGGTACTGCTCTCTAGACATGGCCAGTGGTTTCTGGGTGGTTACTATGACGGATCGAGCTCGCGCAATATCCGCATTCATCACACCGTTTGGCCTGTTCGAGTGGACCCGGATGCCGTTTGGATTGAAGAACGCACCCCAGATCTACCAACGCCTCATCGATAACGCCCTCTATGGGTTCACCCGAATACCGGAGCCCGAAACGGGTGGATCCGGGGAAGGTGACGCAGAAGTGGATCCATTCGAAGCGGGGGAGCCAGGAGATCCTGGGACCCCGTCTGTGTTAGGACGCAGATCTTACATCGACGACATTCTGATCCCGGCGGAATCGTGGGATCAGTTGTGCGAAAGAGTGACATCCCTACTGGAGGCGTGTACTAAGTGGAATCTCTCTATCAGTGTGGTTAAGAGCTATTGGGGGATGCGCAAGGTGGATTACTTGGGCCATCGAGTTTCCAAGGAGGGATTAGAGGCGAATCCTAAGGACCTGTCTTCATTAGCCGATTTGTCCTTCCCACAGTCGTTACGAGCGATGCAACCCTTCTTGGGCAGTTTGAACTACTACAGTCGGTTCATCGAAGATTACGCCCTGTTTGCCGCGGTGTTGTATGAATTAAGAGAGGTAGATTTTGCTGCGATGACCGCTCCAGCTGTCCAGATGAAAATCCAACGAGCTCTGGCCCGGGAGATGTCGGATCCACGAAGGGATCCAAGTGGTATGACGTCAGAAGAGGACCTAACACAGGAGCTGGATCCACTCCGAGACCAACAGAGAGAGGATCCAGTCTGGATAGAGACGACGGATCAGAACTTGGAAAAGGCAGAATCTCGGTGGATCCGAGCTCAACACGCATTCGTGGAACTGAGGAACAGGATCGCGACCACACCTATCCTCCGTCATTTCGATCCGGAACGTCAACCTACGGTAATAGTTTATGCCAGTGACTGGGCAGTCTCAGCAGCTCTGGTGCAAGAACATGAAAGGATCTGTCATCCAGTCACCTTTGTCAGCCGGACACTGAAGCCGAATGAAGTGAACTACGGAACGGTGGAGAAAGAGATACTTGCGCTCCTGCGCGTGTTGGATCTAAATTATAACCTGCTAGTGGGAAGATCCATCCGGATCCTGACTCGACACTCCACGCTAGCCTGGCTGTTCAAGTCGGCCGGGTTGCAAGGACGTTTGGGACAGTGGGCAGCTTTACTCTCACCTTGGACGCTGGAGATTGTGAAATGTTCGAAAGGGGAAGACGAGATCCTGGGAGTCTTGGCCGCGAGCATCACTCCTCGAGCTAAGATGGATGAGGCGCTGACTAAGATCGCCCCTAAGAAAGAGCCCAAACGCCGGATCCAGATCCCGATCCCGACGGTACAGGTGGATGAGGATCTATACGTCCTGAGTTTCGATGGATCCGCTCGTGTACGACGCGGAGGAGGAGCATACAGTGCAATACTGTGGAAATTGCCCGGATGGGAAGTTGTACGGGCCAGATCCACTTACGCGGAAGGCCTCACCGTCAATGAAGCGGAGTATAACGGACTCCTTCTGGGTTTGGATTTACTAAAGGGACAAGATCCAAAACGGCTGGTGATTTGTGGGGATTCAAATTTGGTAATCAGACAGGTGCGAGGTGAGATTGACTGCAAGGCCCCGGCCCTAACACTGTTACGGCAGAAAGTGATGATCCACCTGCGTGGTTGGTTGAATCACGAGTTGGTGCATGTCAAGCGAGATTGGAATGCCAGTGCGGATAGTTTGGCCAGTGCCGCTTTACGGAATCAATGTGGTGTCGAAGTGGAGGGAGAAGCCGAACATCAGGATCTCGTTACGTTGAACCGACTTGACGAAGTGGTAGTGGTTGGATCCGGGAAAAGGACAGTCCAGGTGATGGCTGTCACTAGGTCCAGAGGAAGGATTGGATCCAGCCCCCCGATCCTCGAGGAAACATTCGTGAAGAGAGTTCGCATCGAGCGGATCCTCAAAGCACAGAATGAGGAAGCGTGGATCCTGGGACTAAAGAAGTATCTGATGGGGGATGTACGAGACTTAAGTCGGGAGGATGCCAAATCCTACAGCGTTATCGCTACGGATTACGCAGTGGATCTGAGCGACTTGCTCTTCTATTGCCCCCCTACGAAGAGAGTCCACGAGGATCGGGATGGATTGATGAGATTGGTGATGCCGGAAACCTTGCAACAGGATGTCCTACACCACTACCACGCTAGCTTGGAAGGCGGACATCAGGGCATTGGTCGGACCTACCAACGGATCCGGGAATGTTTCCATTGGAGAGGACTGTTCAAGAGTGTACAACGATATGTCGGTGAATGCGTGGATTGTGAGACAGGCAAAGGCAGACCTACGATCGAAGGGGAGTCACCTGGGAATGTCCGAGCGACTTACCCTTTCCAGATCATAGCCATGGATCATATCCCCTCGTTGCCCAAGTCGTTCAAAGGAAACACGGAATTGTTGATTTGGGTGGACCTGTTTACCGGATATGTGATTGCCAAAGCTAGTGCGTCTAGAACTGCGCAAACCATTGCGGAATCGTACGAGGAGTGTGTTTTCCGAAGATTTGGTGCTAGCGAAATGATTAGACATGATCGGGAGCCAGGCTTTATGTCTGATTTCTTTCGAGCATTCAACCGGATCCTAGGGCAGCGACAGCGAGCAACCATGGCATATCGTCCCCAAGCTAACGGGTCGGCCGAACACATGGTGCAGACGATCACGAGAGCACTCAAGATGTATGTCCAGGATTTGGATCAAAGGGATTGGGATGAGTACGCAGAACGGCTCCCCTTCGCGATGAACACCGCCCAAGACAGGATCCGGGGTGATACACCATTTTACTTGGTACATGGGTGGGATCCCAAATCCACCCTAGAAGCGGCCATTCCAGTATGCAGTACCAAGAAGAGAAACCGAGATCCAAGGCGATGGCGATACCAAGTCCAGAAATACTACCGGCAAGCTAGATCCCAGGTGAACGAACGACTGCGGAATGCGATACAGGATCGAGCGGATCGACACAACGAAGACGCCCGTCCACATCAAATCCAAGTGGGATCGCAGGTGTGGCTGTATTTGGATCGAGTGAAAGAAGGGTACGCTCGCAAATTGGCCCATCTATGGCATGGACCGTTCCGGGTGAGAGAGAAGATTGGAGAACATGCGGTGAGGCTGGAAACGGCAGGTACCGAATATCGCCTGTTCCCTGTGGTACACGTATCCAAGCTGAAGTTGGTCAAAGAATATCCGGATCGGCCGCAGGTCCGTCTTTCGGTAGATGCATCCGACCGCGTCGACTTCGACGAAGTTCTCCTACCGGAAGACAGTTGGAATGTGGATCTCGAAGCCGACGAGTTCGAAGTCGAGAAGATCACCGATATGAGATCGGGGAAGCGAACTAGATACGGACGGATTTACCGTGAGTTTCTGGTGCATTGGCGTGGACATGACGAACCTAGTTGGGTAGACGAGGCAGATCTGAACTGTGGAGCATTACTCTATGATTTCTTGAGGGATCGTACGAATCGTAACAGATTCGGCGTGATGCAGTCTCATGAAGAAGAGTAGGGAGGGGACCCATGGATGTGAGTTGGTCATATCGATGGGAGGATGAAGAAGGACCCACAGGAAGGGTGTGGGTCAGGAGGAGGAGGATCGCTGATATGAGTTGGTCACATCGGAAAGAAAGAGAAGACGAATCCACAGGGTGGATTAGGAGGAAGAAGTGAATGTTTATGCATAAGAGTGACGTTTTACGTGTGAGGAGTCCTGCTTGATTTCGAGCACGAGCTTTCAAGGGCCCGAACTATACTGACCCGATTGAACCTGGGTCATTGGCGCTAGATCCGGATGAAATCCAGGCGCAGACCCAGCCCAGATCCAGGTGTACGCTGAAAGGGTGGATCCAGCCCAGATCCAGGTGTACACTGAAAGGGTGGATCTAGCCCAGATCCAGGTGTACGCTGAAAGGGTGGATCCAGCCCAGATCCAGGTGTACGCTGAAAGGGTGGATCCAGCCCAGATCCAGGTGTACGCTGAAAGGGTGGATCCAGCCCAGATCCAGGTGTACGCTGAAAGGGTGGATCCAGCCCAGATCCAGGTGTACACTGAAAGGGTGGATCTAGCCCAGATCTAGGTGTACGCTGAAAGGGTGGACTAGATTTCTCAACCGACGAAGGAATGTTGTAAGCATATGTAAGTAAGAAAGTGTGGATTGTAATAGCTTATGCAAAAGGCTAGCTAGACCCAGTATCCAGTCGCTAGTTACTGCTACGAAAGGAATCCACGAAGGCGGAAACTGGGGCGTGGTGTCGAAGAATGATGAGGATCAGGTAGTCTTGGGCTGAACATTGAAGAACTTGCTCACTAGACGCTGGATCTGGCGTCCTGGGTGTTGGCTCAGGTCCCCGCGAAACTGGATGCGCCAAGACTCGGCTTCGTCGATCTCTCGCAAGGCTTCCAATAGGCTCGTGGGTTCTGGGCGATGGAGGTTGGGATCCTCCAAGTTGGCTTGACGGGATACGGATCCCGGAAACCAAGCTACCTTATCCCCGCGTCGGGGAAGATGCAAGAAGGATGGATCCAGCAAAATATCCACGTCACACCAACCGTCCTGGATTGCTAACACGAGGATCACAAGGACTCTCTTCCAAGCTCGGCCCGCATGGCTACGCCGGTTACCACGCTGCTTGTTGAAGTTGGACAACCAGGTCGAACCCTGCAATTGATTCCGAGAGATGGGGAACCGGTGAGTGCCCTCCCATATAGCAACCCGGTGCTTGGAGGCGAAATCCCGGAACGCCCGAACGAATACCCCAAGTCGCCCACGCACATCACCCCTGAAGCTAACCGGATCCACCGGTGTGGTGACCAGTGTATCCCACGGGGCAGCACTTGTCAGTTCCTCCACGAGGGGTCTGGTGATGAGCGAATCCACGTACCCGGCCCTCGGGATGGCGTCCGGCTGTCCGAGGGAATATCCACTCAGCCCGAAAAGGCAACTCCGGAAACAGAACCGTGATCTTCATGGAGATGATCGCAACTCGGTTCAATTTCTTGGCTGACCAAGGCTCGATGTCTCTGGCAGCGAAGGCCACAGGAGCACGTCTACCAGGAATGAAAGCAGCATCCGGACCGAACGGAGCCACGGGGAGCATCCCTGGCAGTGACGAGTTAGGGGGGGCGGGGATCAAGACAGATCCAGGGGATCCGCCACCGTGAGGCGATCCCGGGGATCCGCCACCATGAGGCGATCCTGGAGAACCGCCACCATGGGGCGATCCTGGAGATCCACCACCATGAGGCGACCCCCCTCCACCAGATCCGGGAGATCCGCCACCAGGCGCACCCCCTCCGCCAGATCCAAGGAGTCCGCCACCACGAGGCGACCCCCTCCCACCATCACTGCCCGATCCACCGTCACTGTCGACGTGGATCGCAGATCCCGCAGTGGCGCCTCCGGATCCGGCTGTGCCAGCGACTTGTGGAGGCGGCGTCGAGAGGGATCTCCGCCGGGCTTCGGATCGGGATTGGGATAGAGCCCGCCGCGTGTCTTCCTCCAAGGCTCCCTCAGCGGTTCGAGCCTCCTCTGATCACTCTGGACTCTCGTCGTCATCGTCGTCGTCGTCAGCGTCCTCATCGCTTAGAGTGAAGGGATACAGGCCGGCAGACGGCGTACGCTTTGACGACGATCGGTTAGGAGGCCCTGAGCCGTCGGACCAGTCAGATTCCTCATCCTCATCGTCCTCCGAACTACCCAGTCCACACCCAGGGGGAATGACGCGTTTAGCTTTCCCCTTCCCGGGTCCAGTACGGGCCGGCGGAGGGTTGGTGGAAGCGGACTGAGGAACAGATGGGCGTCGTTACCGAAGGACCAGCGGTGGATCCCGTCTGGACGCCGATCCCGATTTGATACTGCCGTAGATCCCGTTTTGGCCCGTCGATCCAGACTTGGACACCGCTGATCCTGTTTTGGATGGGGCAACGGATCCAGCCTTGGACGCCGTAGACCCAGTCTTGGGTCCGGATCCAGATTTTGACGCAGCAGCGGTGGATCCCGTCTTGGACGTCGATCCCGGTTTGGACACCGTCGATCCCGTTTTGGACGTAGCAACGGGTCCAGTCTTGGACGCCGAGGTAGACTTGGATCTAGCGGTGGATCCAGACTTGGATCCGGCACCTGACTTCGAGGGAGAAACGGAAGTCTTGGGCGCGGGTGTAGATCCTGCCTTGGACACAGAAGTGGATCCCGCTTGCGGAGCAGATTTAGAAACCGGATTCGTTTTGGGCTTGGCTTTCGGGGAAGCTCGGGCCTGCTTATGGGGACGGGAGGATCCGGTGCTAGGAGCGGGAGATGTACTACGCGGGCGTTTCGCAGTCGACGAATCCGCCCCACTTACCGTCGGAAGAGGAGCAGAAACGCTAGCAGCCTGAGAGGGCCCCGACAAGGGAGGAAGTGGATCCGAGACGGCAGCTGTCACCAGCGCCAGTCGTCGACGTGCCAAATCGCGCTCCGACAGGCCGCGATCGCGCTCCAGGATCAGCTGTTGCTGCTGAGTTTGGGCTGCGGAAAGTTGATCCTGGAGTTTCGCGGTGGTCGCATCTGCTTTCTTCAATTTGTCACCTAGATTGACAATAACAAGTGAATATGGAGTTACTAGCAAGGGCTAAAAGAGGATCCACGTACTCATGCGGCGAAGCTTGGATTCCAGCTCCGTTAGCGCACGCTCGGCATCCGCCCACTCGGTAGTCGCCTTGTCCCGCTGGAGCTCGCTGTCTGCCAGTTTCGTTTGGATCTCGTCCCGCAATCGAGGCATACGCACGAATTCTTCAAGCGCGTAATCTCGTCCGGCAGACGCCCTCTCGAGCGACTCCTTGGTGTCTTGCAACTCCTCAGAGAGTTGAGCCAGGGCTACATCCGGCGACGAGGGAGGTGGATTTGGCGCGGGGGACCCTCCACGCGCCGACCCTAAGGCGGATCCGTCATGGGCGGATCCCACATAGTCGTTGGTCACCACCTCCTCCTGGGTCAAACGCAACTCGTCACGGAGGCGGTCCAAGCTCACATCCGCAGCTGCCCTAGCAGTCTGGGAATCCTCCAGATCCCGCTCGAGGTCGTGGATCCGGGATTGGAGTTGGTGGATCTCAGATCCGGCGAGTGCCATCTCCCTAAGGAGATGGTCGTTGTCATCTCGCATAACGTCTCGTTGACGGGAGGCGCGATCCAGCCGTCCGGTCAGGTCGCGGATCTCGACCGCCTGATCAGCTAACAGGAGTCGCAGGTCCTGCGACCGAGAGGCCGCACGGTGCTCCCACCCCTGGATCTCCATCGCTTGGTTATGGATTTGGGCCCGCAAGGTCTGAAGTTGGGTAGTGTGTAGAGACGCAGCTTGGTCTTGGGCATCTTGAGCCGTCTGGAGCTCCGCCGTCAGGGTTTGCACCTGATCGGAAAGAGCCTGGGCTAGAACCCGCAGATCGGTGGGCGACATGGAAGACGGACTGACCGGAGGTGTGGTGGATGGGACCTTGCCCGACGATTTGCCGGTACGCTTGGCGGGAGACATGTGTCGCGAAGGGGAGAAAGCGGTTGTGGATGCTGGTGATGCACGTCGTGGACGCTGTTGTGCAGCGCCGACCACATACAGGAGGCGATTGTGGTGAAGTGCTTTCTCAGAAATAAGAGAATGGTCCTGACGCGGGGTCACT
Source organism: Phytophthora infestans T30-4 (assembly GCF_000142945.1). Lineage (NCBI taxonomy): Eukaryota > Oomycota > Peronosporomycetes > Peronosporales > Peronosporaceae > Phytophthora > Phytophthora infestans. The sequence goes on along the minus strand of NW_003303739.1, from coordinate 2,017,993 downwards.
ATCCCGAATCAGTGACAATTTCAAGTGATTATAGAGGATTTGGGTTGTTTGGCACGGGTGCAAGTTGCCTGTGGTGGATTAGCCATGGCGAGCAGCACCCCGTATGGAATGACGATGGATCTGATATGAGCGATGTACGAGAAGGCAAGATCCACCAAGACTTACCTCGGATCCACCCTTACCTGGATTCACTAAGATGGATATGGGATATACTATACAAGAGTGGATCGAGTGTGGATCCTATGAAGGAAGGATGGTCGGTGCCCTCTGACGGTGGATCTAGTAGCCACGGCTAATGAAGAGTCAAGATCCACCGCGAGGTACCCCGGATCCCATACTTCCGAGTTCGTATCCAAGGAGGGAGGATCCCGCCTGGAGGGACCTGGATCCAGGGTATAGGGATGAGGGATACAGTGGATCTCGAACTTTCGTGGGACAACGGAGATCACAGATGGTTGCGAGATGATGTTGGATGATTGGAGAGCTCGGATCCACGGCGAGTGTACCATTACAGTGAGGTGGATCCAAGCGACCTGGATCCGGATGAGTGTACCCATAATAGGGTGACCATGATGATTACGTCATATATCCGGTGGATCTGAAGATAACACAGCTGGGATGATGGGTCAAGGGAAGAAGGGACATGCAGCCGAGCCTGGTAAGGGATTTAGCAGATGAAAGACATAGAAGGTAGAAACCCAGGCAGGTATAGGCTTAAATATCAATACAGAACTCAA
>NW_003303739.1:1983245-2017156 GCF_000142945.1 Phytophthora infestans T30-4 | reverse complement strand
CCTCAGAACCGGAACTACATTGGCCGTACGAGCTCCGAGAAGGTTGGGAATTGCGAATCTAGTGTTGGTAGTGATAACTGGATAATACATTGGCCAGATCCTACAACCTAGTGAGCTTTTCCTTTACTTGTGCAGATCCGACAGGTTAACCGAATTTACTACTTGGTCGGTTACACCCTAGGGGCTCTCAACTCTCAAGATCCCGTCACAGGAGGCGGCAAGTACGACTTAAAGGACAACACAAAGGCAAGGGAACACACCCGCAAGGCAACCATACGGCTAGATCCACGATCTAGGCCCCGGATCCATAAGCTCGAATATTCGCTTAGGAAACGGAACCATCCACGGACGCAGAGTGAAGATTTTCCACTGCTGCTCCACCCCATCCCCACGTCTCGCCAAGACACTCAAGCTTCACCACTTGAACTCTTCGGAAGTTACCGAGAGAGCAGATCCCGCCCTACCGACGGGTACACAAGGTGAGGAAAGTTCAGCAGAACACGGATCATCGGGGGACCCCCTCCGTTAGTCGGTGTCTGGGCGCAGTTGGTAAGTTGGATCTGGCAATCTCGCAGATTTTGCTGATCCCGCTACACCACACGATTGGCGATGCCCATGGACTATCAGAAAAGACAATCAGTCCTGCTCTCAACAAAGCCCTTAGCAGCTCGTATAGCTTACCGAGGAAACGTAGCGGTACGCGTCCGGCACGCTGTTTTATTGTGGTCATGCCCCTGCGTGTCGATATCACATACTGCGCCGTAGGCTGGTGGCGGCAGTGCGTTACCACTAGCAATCAAAATGGTCTCGTGGTTCTTCAGCGTTGCAACCAGACGTTCTCGGCGATCGGTCGATAGCTGGGGATCAGCAACATTGGGCGCATTGTAGTCTATCGTCGTGTTGATCTCTTCGGTAAGGTCTGGCAGGAAGGCCAATTCCTTTGAGTAGTCTTCCAGACCTATGTTGCTAGCTGAATGTTCACAGAAATCAATTTTTGTGTCCTCCGTTGCTTCACTTCCTTCCGTCGCTAACACGCGAGCAACCGACATGTATGTCTCGTCCAAAGTCGCGACGGACTCTTCCCTCGACTCAGCGTCGGTATCCGTTTTAATTTGAACACTCGGTACTGGGTCCAGCTCCATCTCCGCCTGATTTCCCATCTCTGGACCATCTGCCAAGTCTTTGTTCGCAATACGGAATGCGCAGGCAGCCGACATATTAGGCTGTTGACTTCTGTTCTCTGACTCGGCTGACCGTTGTCTTGACAATCCGACATTCGCTCCAGTCTCGAAACGAACACTCGGTGCCGTATTCACCACCTTAAGCGATGTCTGCATCCTCTGGAACAACAGCCGATCATTCGTGCGAAAATTTGGCTGCGCGCAAGGTCGGGACAGCATCGTCTAGACTGGTGTCTACATCTGATCCGGTGCTGTTACTTGTCATCCCGTCGTCACCCCAGACTCCAAACGAACACTCGTTGGCGTATGCACAACGTTTACCGAGCTCTGTAGATCGTGTTTACGCGCTACCGAGGCTTCGTTTGCATTATTGCCTCCGCCGTGAGCTGTCGTGTAAGTGCCCAAGGGCTTTTCGGGAAATTGAACATCAGCTGAGTCTCCGGCTGTCACCCCAGACGCCAGACAGGTCTCCACTCGTTCACGTTCCTCCATGATCATTTCTCAGCGCTCTGCACACGTCAGACGATCTCCAAAGTCCTTTAGCGAGTCTTCAAAAGGCCTTGCTAGCGCCCCACGGGGTTCTGGATAGTCTGGTGTGGTGTAATAGAACACACAAATACCGTCAGATGTGGATTCCTTACACAAATCACAACGAATCGCCGAGTTTGGTCGGCGGTTGTATAGCCTGCGCAGAGGGTGGTCCCGTCGCGGTTCGGCCCCTCCGGGACAGACGAGTGGCTCGCTTCCACTCGGCTCCGACTCGGTTCACTTAGGTGGATATGGGATATACTATGTACGGATGGATCGAGAAGAAATGATGGTAGGTGTCATCTGAAGGTGGATCTAGTATCCACGACTAACGAGAAGTCAAAATCCATCGCGAGGTGTCCCAAATCCCATACTTCCAAGTTCGGATCCAAGGAGGGAGGATCCCGCATAGAGGGACCTGGATCCAGGATACAGGGATGAAGGATGCAGTGGATCTCGAACTTTCGTGGGACAATGGAGATGTGGACGGTCGCAAGACGATGTTGGATGATTGGAGAGCTCATATCCATGATGAGTGTACACTTACAGTGAAGTGGATCAAAGCGACCTGGATCCGGATGAGTGTACCCATAATATGGCAACCGTATTGATTACGCCATGGATCCGGTGGATCTGAAGATAATACAGCTGGGATGATGGGTCAAGGAGAGAAAGGACATGCAGCCGAGCCTGGTAAGGGATTTAGCAAGTGAAAGACATAGAAGGTAGAAATCCAGGCAGGTATAGGCTTAAGTATCAATAAAGAACCCAATTTGCACAGTATCACACAAGTGCCTTCCTGCCCTCAAGAATCGGAGCTACATTGGCCGTACGAGCTCGGAGAAGGTTGGGAATTGCGAATTTAGTGTTGGTAGTGATAACCGGATAATATATTGGCCAGATCCTACAACCTAGTGAGCCTTCCTATATACGTGCCGATCCGACAGGTTAACCGAATTTACTACTTGGTCGGTTACACCCTAGAAGATCTCAACTCTCATGATTCCGTCACAGGAGGCGGCAAGTACGACGTAAAGGAAACGTAAAGGCAAGGGGCACACCCGCAAGGCAACCCTACGGCCAGATCCACGATCTAGGCCCTGGATCCATAAGCTCGAATATTTGCTTAGGATTCGGAACCATCCACGGACGCAGAGTGAAGGTTTTCCACTGCTGCTCCACCCCATCCCCACGTCTCGCCAAGACACTCAAGCTTCACCACTTGAACTCTTCGGAAGTTACCGAGAGAGCAAGATCCCGCCCTACCGACGGGTACACAAGGTGAGGAAAGCTCAGCAGAACACGGATCATCGGGGGACCCCCTCCGTTAGTCGGTGTCTGGTCGCAGTTGGTAAGTTGGATCCAGCAATCTCGCAGAATTTGCTGATCCCGCTACACCACAACTTGACGAACCATCGCTGTCAGCCTGACGACGTCCGGCACCACCTTTGGGAGCTCGCGCACCGCCCCGGCGACCGAACGAACCCTCGTTACCAGCGTACACACGTTGCATACGACTCTCCGAACGTGGCGCAACCATGTGTGAGTCTTGAAAGTACGGTGAAGCTTCGGAAGTGCCAAAGGCACCACGATCAGCTCCACGCTTGGTCGGAGGAGTTTGGTCGAGTCTGCAGTAGCGGAATCGTGGACGGATTTTTATCTTGAACGATCTGTCGACTCACAGGCTGCTTTCCAGCGTTGATGCCAACAGCACCAAATGCCTTCCGAAGATTCTTCTTCCATTTCTGGAGAGCAGCTCCGGCTTCATGTGGACTCCAATCTTAAAGCGACATCGTCGATGGGTATGTCTCATTCTCAAAGCCCAGCGACAACAGTAGCGAGACTGAATCCTCGGCAACTTGGCTAGTCGACACCGAGTTGACTGGGTATTGAAGTTCCTGCGCAAGCGCAGGCCAGTCGGCCTTTCTCTTGGGGATGGGCTTGAACAGCTGCATCCACTCATCATTCTGCATCAGCGCTTGTACGCGGTCAAATACGCGCTTGGCGGCTGGTGTATCACCGTTGATAGGTGGGCGAGGTGCCTTCAGCAGTGCTGAATGCTTTGCACTCGCCACCGAAGGTTTAGAACCCTCGGTCCCATCGTCATAATCTTCATAGGCCGGTTCCTGTCCCGCAACGTCATCGAGCTCGTCGGCGAGGTTCCTCGAAAGGGACCTGGTCGCCCCGCTCAGCCCCGATGATAGCGGGGCCGTCTCCGGTGTCGCTGTGACTGGCTCTGGAGCCGGTGGCTTGTCTTCGTAATCGTAATCGTCATAATCGTGGGCGTCAGGACCGATGTCCGCCTCGTCGTCAAAGCTCACCGAAAGCTCGGTGGCGGCTGCAAAGCGCGCAGCCGGGCTTGAACGCTCGTTGCGAGCCGCGCCAGACTTGGCAGGCGTAACTGGTACCGTCGGTTGTCCTTTCGCCATGTTTCTTTTTTCTTGTTTTTCTTGTTCTTCTTCTCTTGGTAGCTCGTAAACCGGAAGGCCATACAAACAGTTCACAATGGTCACAATCTGTTCCCGGGTCGCGGCACCAGTTGTGGTGTTGAAATTCCCACTTGAACTCTATCTACAAATGTAGTTAGGACGTTCCCACAACAATACGTCTGCTAGGATACCAAACGATTGTTCGGGCGGACCTGAAGACACCAGTTTTGCCCTTGCACCGGGACAGACTGGACCTTGTAAACTACATATACAGTATGTATAGGCCAACCAGTAAAAATAAGAACACGCTACTAGCACGAGCAAAGCTAATAGGTGTTATGAATCCTGGTGGTCCCAACAGCGGAAGGGTACCAGGCATGGGTCAGAATTACGACATTCGGCTGAGCACTTTCATTCACACTGTCTTGTGGCATATGATATTCTGGATCGTTCATAACAGAATTCTCTCCAGACTCAGATTCTTCAGGTCCCCCACTAGATCCAGCGATATGCCGGGCCAGTGAAGCTGCATACTTCACAATGAAGAGCGATATCCACCCCTCTTGTGTACCTTCCTTCTCCTTCGCAAACTGTGAAAAAATTTATTCGAGCGTAGCGCAATAGCTCACCACGCGTGCATGTACTACCATCAGAGCCAGAGCGGCACGAGTCGAAATATTCCAAAATCCTAAGATAGTACGGTTTCAGTCTTGCCTTCCGCCCCCCTTCCCTCCCGGGACTTGAGCGCAGTGTCGCTTCGTTTCAGACATGGCTTGAGGAAAAGAAAGAAGAGAAGAGGGAACTAGGGGGTCACTTAAGGATATTTATGAATGGAAGCAGCAATTCTCAGAGATTTTTGCAGCTTTTTCTTGATATTTAGCATTTAACGAGGTCCAGTTATTTCACGTTCGGTCGAGTTATTTTGTAATATGACCGAGTTATTATGTAAGATGGTCAAATTATTATATGAGGCGGTCGAGATATTCTGTAAGACGGTCGTGTAATTCTGAAAGACGGATATGTTATTCTGAAAGAAGGTTGCGCGATTCGGCTACATGTGCGGTTAGACTGTAAACTTAAATATTATATGCTATGAATAAGATATTCATCATTGCAGACGATATACAAAGCGGTTGAGTTGTTTGGCAAGATGGTCGACTTGCTTTGCAATGCGGTCGAGTTATTTGGGGTAGTGGTCGACTTCTTTTGCAATGCGGTCGAATTATTCTGTGCGATAATGTCTTGAACAAGGGCTCGGACTCGCTTGCCAAACTGATTGAGTGATTGTCCTACCTCTCTGCGCATTTCCTTAAGCTCAAAGGCAGCTCCCGTTTCCGATATCTGGCGTTTTGATGCGAGCGTCTTTATTGCTTCATAGAAAGCTTAACGTCGAGAGAAGAAACGATTCTGTGTGGGTTTTTTTCGCCGCTTGCTTCCGAATCGCTGCTCGGCTTCAGGAACGGATATCTGCTCTCCGATGCCGCAAGAGTACTCTAACCAAAGTTCATCTACCGTTTGCAGAGAGCGACGAAGAAGAATCATTTTACCCACCGACGGATTTTGATATTGATCTTGCCGGGACTGTACATCGTCAGGTACTTGGTCGGTACCACGATCTAGACTTTCGCCACAGTCGTCTGTTAAAGAGACCACGAGCTTCTTTCTTACGGCTAGGACGCCTTGCGCCTTAAACTGGTGTACCTCACTGGCGAGGCTGTCGATCTTTCCGTGCAGAGTTTTGAAATTTGCTTTTAGCGTTGCTGCTACTAACGGAATTGCTGCTTCAAGACGGTTATCTTGGGGCTGGCTCGAAGATTGCAGCGAAAGCAACACCTCCGCTTCCAAACCTCATATAGTGCTCCGAGATGAACAAAGGGTCTTTTCAAATAGGGTGATTGTGAAATTTCTTACGTAGCACTGCCGAGTCTTGAAGAGTTATTATTACTCTCAAATCGTGCAACAATCCAATAAATCCAACTGCAGCAACTTCCCGGCTTCCAGACTTGCGAAGGGCTCTCTCTGCAGCAATCAGGGCAGGGGAAACTTTTTGTTGTAGCTCAACGGGTGGGGTTATTGTGGCACGATCTAACCAATACCCACCCACCTTTTTGTTGGGAGCCCGGCCAAAGCGCGCCTTGCCTTTCGCGGTAATGCTGTTAAATAGCACGCTTCCATTCGCTTTCCATTCCATCTACCAGCTCGCCTAATCTGGTTTTCATCCGCGTCTTGTAGCTCCGCCAGCTTGGCTCCTGAGCCCCGATTGGCATGCGTCCAGACTGGCTAATCGATACCACAGGCCCTAAATGCTGTCTTCACTCCTTCTAATTGCGCATTAAACGCAATATCACACGTTGCATCTTTTCCTTTTAGCGGACGGAGATCGTACCAGAGTTATCGATCGGTAAAGCGAGGAAATTACTCCAAATCCACATGCCATCGCCAGAACAAGTATAGGGCCACCGCATTTAAAGAACATTACATCACTTCATAGAAGCACAATATTTAACCCTGCCATATTTGTTAGTCTTTCCTTTTCTCAGGATAACTACAAGGGACTGCAAACTTGGGGGCCTTCGTCGGTTAGTGTAAGAGATAACATATCAGGGAGCTGGATAAATCGCCTTGACTCTCCACGAGCAAGAAGAGCGTGTCCGACTAAAAAGTCCACTCGACTTCGTAAGGCCACTCCAGTTGATTTAAACCAGAGCGTATTTCAACTCCTCATGTCCTCTAAATTATATCCATCTGTGGTGTAGTGATTTCTCCATAGTTGCGGATAATCGCCCGTCGGCAAAGACGCGACACCGCCCAAGTTGTTCAAGCGACGAACCCTCGGCCATGTGATGTACGGTGACGCTTAGGTGCAAGGGACTCGACGGCGTCACTACCGAACTCTCAACGGATATTGGATACGGTCCATATGTCACTGAATCCAGGCTGTCCTTATTATTAATAATGGACTGGCCGGATTCGCATTCAGCGGCCAAGAGCTGACTATCTACGATACGAACCCTCGGTGGCGGTTGGGATGAGTTCGCGGAAGACTCAGCGACTCTTGGAAGACACGTACACCGTCTTGAACAGGGCGCGGACCGTTAAAGATACTCATGCGACGGTGCTGACGACGCTTGGCATGGAAGAAGATCCATAACGGATCACAGTGCACTTGATTTTTGTAAATATAATTAGGATTCTTATTAGAAATAGGCGCGAAAGGGCAAACATAAATACAGAACCGAATTTCCACTCAAGCACACAGAGCGACGTCCAGCTTCAAGATAAGCGTCTTGCCAAGCTTGTTTGAGTGTGTTATGCCTGTCGGTGAACTCGAAGCTCTGTAGCGGGGGTTCATCCGGCAAGGCCAAGAGACTTTGTATTTTGGCCGATTACTATCGGGAGGTTTTACGTGACGGCTTATTGTTGCCTATTTGCACGACTGGGAGTGCTTGTATTGTATCCCTTTTATTCTTCCAACCGCGTGTTGAACACCCGGTGACCTTGTAAAAGGCTTACCCGTGCCTGGTACCCTTCCGCTGTTGGGACCACGAGGATTCATAGCACCTATTAGCTTTGCTCGTGCTAGTAGCGTGTTCTTATTTTCACTGGTATGCCTATACATACTGTATATGTAGTTTACAAGGTCCAGTCTGTCCCAGTGCAAGGGCAAAACTGGTGTCTTCAGGTCCGCCCGAACAATCGTTTGCTATCCTAGCAGACGTATTGTTGTGGGAACGTCCTAACTACATTTGTAGATAGAGTTCACGTGGGAACTCCAACACCACAACTGGTGTCGCGACCCGGGAACAGATTGTGGCCATTGTGAACTGTTTGTATGGCCTTCCGGTTTACGAGCTACCAAGAGAAGAAGGACAAGAAAAACAAGAAAAAAGAAACATGGCGAAAGGACAACCGACGGTACCAGTTACGCCTGCCAAGTCTGGCGCGGCTCGCAACGAGCGTTCAAGCCCGGCTGCGCGCTTTGCAGCCGCCACCGAGCTTTCGGTGAGCTTTGACGACGAGGCGGACATCGGTCCTGACGCCCACGATTATGACGATTACGATTACGAAGACAAGCCACCGGCTCCAGAGCCAGGCACAGCGACACCGGAGACGGCCTCGCTATCATCGGGGCTGAGCGGGGCGACCAGGTCCCTTTCGAGGAACCTCGCCGACGAGCTCGATGACGTTGCGGGACAGGAACCGGTCTATGAAGATTATGACGATGGGACCGAGGGTTCTAAACCTTCGGTGGCGAGTGCAAAGCATTCAGCACTGCTGAAGGCACCTCGCCCACCTATCAACGGTGATACACCAGCCGCCAAGCGCGTATTTGACCGCGTACAAGCGCTGATGCAGAATGATGAGTGGATGCAGCTGTTCAAGCCCATCCCCAAGAGAAAGGCCGACTGGCCTGCGCTTGCGCAGGAACTTCAATACCCAGTCAACTCGGTGTCGACTAGCCAAGTTGCCGAGGATTCAGTCTCGCTACTGTTGTCGCTGAGCTTTAAGAATGAGACATACCCATCGACGATGTCGCTTTAAGATTGGAGTCCACATGAAGCCGAAGCTGCTCTCCAGAAATGGAAGAAGAATCTTCGGAAGGCATTTGGTGCTGTTGGCATCAACGCTGGAAAGCAGCCTGTGAGTCGACAGATCGTTCAAGATAAAAATCCGTCCACGATTCCGCTACTGCAGACTCGACCAAACTCCTCCGACCAAGCGTGGAGCTGATCGTGGTGCCTTTGGCACTTCCGAAGCTTCACCGTACTTTCAAGACTCACACATGGTTGCGCCACGTTTGGAGAGTCGTATGCAACGTGTGTACGCTGGTAACGAGGGTTCGTTCGGTCGCCGGGGCGGTGCGCGAGCTCCCAAAGGTGGTGCCTGACGTCGTCAGGTTGACAGCGATGGTTCGTCAAGTGACGATGGCATTTTGGTGCGTCATTCGACGAGGAAGATCCTCAAGTCGAGTTGATGCGTCAGATGAATGAGCTGGCGACGCTGAACGACGTGGACCCGACACCGAGGATTGAAATGGCATCGCACCGACCATTAGATCGCATCAAGCCGTTCTCGGGCTCTCGCCACAAGAGCGAGAACTGTATGCAGTGGCTCCGTGGGTTCGTCTACGAAATGACTGGAACCCACACGGATGCCGACAAACGGTGCATTCCATTTGAGCTTAGCCTTCGGGACGGAGCCATTCATTGGTTCCGTCAACTTCCGAAGAAGACGAAGCGCAAGTGGAAGCTGCTGAGCGATGCGTTCATCCGCTACTAGTGCTCGCAGTTCACGCAGACGGCACTGTCCCGATCCTACACTACAAAGCGGGAACGTAACGAACACCTGTGCGACTACATAAACAGGCTGAATGGCTACGCTCGGAACGCCAGTCTACACTTCGAGAAAAGTGGTCGCGACGCGAAAGAACACGTACAACAGTTCCTTGCAACATGCGATGATGACAAGTTGGCGAAGAGTCTTTACCACGCTCGAGTCGCCGACATTCACGAGCTCGAAAAGGTCATCGAAGAAGTTATCAAGGGCAATGAGAGAATGGCCAAGCGGGATAGTGAGTATCGATATTCTAAGAGCCGTGATGCGCGACGCAACGATGGGTACGCTCGCAACAGTCGGCGTGATGACCGTCGCCGCGATGACAACCGAAATAAACCAAGAGTGACGCTCATTGAAGCCACGGTAGATGGCCTACTAGCTGAATTAGAGTGTCGTGAAGCTGCTCAAGGGGGCACCGAGTATTCAAACGAAGATCCGAACGCTTACATCGATGTCCAAGACGAGTACAACGACCTTCAGCCCGATAATACGGATGGTGATGTCTCCTTGGATGAAAATGACCGATACCTCGCCACTGCTAGCGAAAATGAGCGCCGTGCAGCTGCTGAAGGCACCTACACACGTTCAGACAACCGTCAACCACGTGGAAACACGCCTGATTGCGAGAATGGCTTCAATTAAGATCGCCGAGGTGGTGACCGTGGGTTCAATCAGGACCAGCGCGGTCGACGTGACTTCAACCGCGACAACCGACGCCCACAGTACGGGCCATGCGCGGTGTGCGGCGGCATGAGTCACTCCGCCCACTACTGTAACAAGCGATGCAAGTTCTGCAAGCAGCTCCACGATGCTGGACAATGCGAACTTTTCCGCAACTTTCAAGACCTTACCAAATTCGTGCGTACTAAAGGCACGAAGGAGGAACTCCCACCAGAGCTAAAGGCCGTCGTTCAAGAACGTCATTTAAACTAGGTGGCCCGCCAACTACAACTGGGCTGGTCCCTATCGGACTGCCACAATTAACCGAGCCTTCGATGGAAGCAGAGTGTATCTTTGCTTTCATGGGGCAGAGTGAATGGCCTGATAATTACGTAACAAGTGTGAACGCGATAGAAAATGAAAAGGAGAGGAGTAGAATCCTCGGTGGAGGTGTTGGAGAGAGAGTGGAGTATGCTGATGCTGACGAGGGCACCAGCGAGTATTCGTTCGGCGTAGTTTCGAGTAGAGCGCGAGACGAGCCCAAGGGTCGCTCCAAGATGATGAAGCTGAACTTTGGCGAGAGACAGGGGTGGTGGTCGGCCAAGAAATTCGACCGACGGATCAGAATGAGAGCTCTGGTGCAAGGCGCTGTAAACGACCAGCGAACGAGGATCCTCCTCGACACAGGAGCGAACGTTAGTGTAATCACTGACGCCTTTGCCAAGAAGTTGCGGCTCCGAAATGTACCCGATCACGGACGCCGCATTGACATTCAAGGAATCAACGATGGCAAGGTGTCTACGACGCGACGAGCGTGCGTCAAGATTACGCTCGGATGGGAGATGGTGTACGAATTCGAGATGTGGGTAATGGCGCATAGTGCAGGCGTCGACGTGGTACTCGGGACCGACTTTATGATCCCAGCTGGGGTCCGGTTGGACCTGTTTCACGGCGCAGCGCAACTACCGCACGAATTTAAATCCCACTGATCAAGACCAAGAACAGGATCGACTGCGAAGAGTACGGCTCCCATGTTAACGCCGGGCCATCTGAGCGTTTGGACATTCAAGCGCACGAGTGGCGAGAATATTGACTAGCGAAGCGCCAAGTCGGGCTGGAGGAACACGTACTGTGGGTTGGTCGAACGAACAAGCTAATCCCGTCAGTGGCGAGGTTTCGACGTGGACGGCCTCAGCGCATTCGGTTGACCAATGTGTCTGACCGAACTGTGTACTTACCAGCACACGACTCGATCGCGATGTGGATTCCAAATGGTGATTTGCCGCAAGGTGACGGCTATGTGCGTCTGAACTCCAAGAAGTACCAAGACTGGCAGGTGCTGGCGTACGAAGGTTGCAGAGACCGCGAGCTGTTCAGCGAGAATGTGAAATCTACGAGCAATGGCTTGCAGCTCAGCCTTCGGCAGTTGAGCGACCAGACTATTCAGAACCCAGTGAGGTGCTAGCACGGCCTCTAGAAGACTCGCTAATGAGCTCTAGTGATCATCTGACCTGTGCAGAGGGCTGGGCAATGATCATGGAGGTACGTGAACGAGTGGAGTCCTGTTTGGCGTCTGGGGTGACAGCCGGGGACTCAGCCGAGGGTCAGTCCTCCGAAGAACCTTTAGACACTTACACGACAACTCACAGCGGTAGCAATAATGCAAACGAAGCCTCGGTAGCGCGTACACACGAGCTACTGAGCTCGGTAAACGTTGTACATACGCCAACGAGTGCTCGTTTCAAGTCTGGGGTGACAGTGGAAGCGACAAGTAACAGCACTGGATTAGATGGAGTCACCAGTTTTGACGAAGTTGTCCCGGCCTTGCGCGCAGCCAAATGTGCGAACGAGTCATCGGTGGTTGGTCCAGAGGATGCAGACATCGCTAAAGGTGGTGAATACGGCACCGAGTGTTCGTTACGAGATTGGAGCGAATACCGAATTGTCAAGACAACGGCAATCCGAGACACTGGACAAAAGTCAACAGCCCAATATGTCGGTCGCCCGCGCATTCAATATTGTGAACAAAGACTCGGCGGGTGGCCCAGAGATGGGAAACCTGGATGGAAAGGAGATGGGCCTAGTACCGCGTGTTCAACTCAAGGCGGATGTCGATTTTGAGTCAAGAGAAGAGTCCGTAGCGACTTTGGATGAGACGTATATCTCGGTTGCTCGAGTATTAGCAACCGAAGGAAATGAACCAGCTGAGAACGCAAGGAATGACTTCTGCGAGCATCCAGCTAACAACATTGGCCTAGAAGACTACGCCAAGGAGTTGGCCTTCCTGCCGGACCTTACCGAAGAAATCAACACGACTATAGACTACAATGCGCCTAATGTTGCTGACCCCCAGCTATCGACAGATCGAAGGGAACGTCTGGTCGCGACGCTGAAGAACCACGAGCACATCCTGATTGCTAGTGGTAGCGCACTGCCGCCGCCCGCCTACGGCGCAGTCTGCTATATCGACACGCAGGGGCACGCCCCAATTAAACAGCGTGCCAGACGCGTGCAATAACGATTCCTCAGCAAGCTGTACGAGCTGCTGCGCGCTCGCTGCGAGCAGGACTGATCGCCTTTTCAGACAGTACATGGGCATCGCCAATCGTGATTGTGATGAAAATGAACGGGCTGGACATCCGGCTCTGCATTGATTACAAGATGGTGAATGCTATCACCGCAATCATGGAGTATGCAATGCCGCTAGTCGACGATCTGTTGACCGATCTCGAGTGTTACCTATGGTTCTGCTCGCTGGATGCTGCTAGTGGCTTCTGGGCAGTCATGATGACCTTGCGAGCACGTAAAGTGTCGGCGTTTGTCTGCGCACTCGGACATTTCGAGTTGTTACGCATGCCCTTCGGGTTAAAGAACGCGTCGATGATCTACCAACGCATGATTGACAACGCGCTCTGGGGGTTCGTTCAGACAGAAGGAGGTTGGTTTGAATACTCGGAGAAGATGCGTTTAGCTAAAGAACAGGCCAAGGAACGTCGTTGGACAAGCATCGAGGGGTGGTTTCAAACGAAGTTCGCGGCAGACCGCGAAGCATCGGTGGAGGCAGACCCTGTACTGCAACTCGTCAACAGCCCCGTCGCTGACATGTTTACGAACGGGGAGCCAGACGAATCATCGCTGGTACCTGTGTTTGGTCGACGATCGTTTGTGGATGAAATTTTCTTCGATGGCAAGGATTTCGACAGCTGCCTGGCGACGCTGGACCGATTGGTGGCAAGATTTACACAGTGTCGGACAGCATTAGTTTCACCAAGAGCATCTTCTGCCAGCCCAAGGTGGACTTTATGTCGCATAAAATTTCGCCAGAAGGTATCAGTGCTGATCCGAAGAAGCTTGCGGCCATTACCGAGCTTTCGTTTCCAACGAGTAAGAAGAGCATGCAGTCGTTTCTTGGAGCTGTTAATTACTACAGCCGCTTTATTCAAGACTTCGCGGTCTACGGTGCGACGCTGTACCAGCTTAAGGATAAAGACTTTGCCGTTGAAGGTGGCCTTTCTGTGGCACGTCGTTCCTTCGAGAAACTGAAGTCGAGTGTTTCACATTCACCCATCCTCAGGCACTTCGATCGGTCGAAGGAAATTCATGTTATGCTCTTTGCGAATGAATGGGCGTTGAGCACTACGCTCATGCAAGAACACGAAGGCAAGTTACACCCCATACGATTCCTTGGTCACGTGCTCAAGGAGTCCGAGATGAACTACCATCCTGCCGAGAAGGAAGTTTTGGCGTTACTTTTGCTGTTGAAGATCTGTTACGTCCAGCTGACGGAAAAGACGCTACATGTCAATACACGATTCTCGACGTTAGAGTGGGTACATAAGTCGAAGTCACTTTTCGGACGCGCAGTCCAGTTCGCAGTACTGCTATCGCAGTGGCACTTGAAGGTGCAGCGCGTGAAGGAGAAGGATGTCGCCTTCGCGCAGCTACTGCAGTCAAGCATCACAAGCTTCGTCGACCTGGAAGACTTACTCGTGCCGGTGGCACCTCCAAACAAGGGTCCCCGACTGTTCGAATGGACCCCGCGTTGCTGTACGCCAGGTTTCCCCGTAACTACAGTGGATTCGTCATGTCTTTTGCCGGATCAGCGAAGACAGAGAAGTACGGTGGCTACGGGAGCTGTTCATGGGTGTTGTGGAGCCTTCCTGAGTGGAAGATAGTTATTGCTGCAAACGCTTACCTCTCGGCCACCACGGTGAATGAGGCAGAGTACACAGGGATGATAAATGGTGTGAAGGCTGCTATTGCGCACGGTTCCGAGGATTTAGTCATCGTTGGTGACTCAAGGCTCGCGATTCAACAATCACTAAGGGTGATCGCATGCAGGAAGGAAATTCTGCTGGCGCTGCTAAATACTCACAAGGAACTCGCGGCCAAGCTTCGATCAGCTAAATATCTTCACGTTGTACGAAAATACAACGCTGCCGCGGATTCGTTAGCCACTGAAGCGCTGGAATCAAAAGTCAGTCGTGTCATCTTAGCTGAAACTCGCAAGTCGGAATTGGCGTCGCTGAATCGCATCCAGGAAATGATCTACGAGCCGGATGAAGACTCGGTGGATGTTTCGTCACGTGGAGCAGAGCGTCAAGTACATGTACTGTCAGGCAGCGAGTCTTTAAAGTGGAAAACTTTCGAAAATTTCGTGGTTGATTACAGCTCACCAGAATGCGATTATAAAAATATTTCAGTGATGACTAGGCGACAGACGAAAGCCAAGAAACGCGTTAGGTTTGCCGATGAACACTCAAAGGGGGTCTCAAAAGCTCAAGAACAGCATGAAAAATGACGAGAGACGTCCAACGAAGATTCAATCGGCGAAGATTTGCCAGACCATCCTCACAAGACTGTACCAGCGACATTTTCCGATGCAGAAGATGTTGACCCGGTAGCAATACAGCAGGAACGATGCAGACGGATAATGGTGGCACAAGACGAGGAGCAGAAGTGGTCTAACATCAAGAAGGTGCTGTCAAGGCCAAGCAGAAGAGATTAGTTACAAAGAAGCTCGAGATGCTTGGAAGTATGCCGACCGGCTCGTGTTATCAGAAGACGGCGTCCTTCACTACCTTGGATTAAATCGCCGGTACGACCACGGTTGGCAAGAAGAGACGAAGCTGCGGCTTGTGGTACCGACAACGATGATTCAAGAGGTCTTGCAGAACTGTCACGACTCGCTGGAAGGTGGACATCAAGATGTGGTGAGAACGTTCCATCGCGTTAAGTCCGATTATTATTGAATCAGCTTGTACGCTGACGTGGAGAAGCACGTGAAGTCATGTCCGGATTGCAGCTCGAGTAAAAGCCGTCCGCAGCTTCGTGGATACTCACCTGGCAATGTACTTGCCGAACGACTTTTCAGATAGTCTCGATGGACTTTGTGATCTCACTTCCGAAATCTCGCAGGGGCAACACGGCGTTGCTCCTATTTCAGTGCTCGTTCACGGGATTCGTTATTGTCAAGGCTATGTCGGATACAACAGCACTGAGTGTTGCCCAAGTGCTCGAAGAATGTGTGTACCGACGGTTCGGTGCCCCATCATTGATCAGGCACGGCCGTGACCCAAGCTTCATGAGCGAGGTGTTCCAAGCGTTCACAGAGATGATGCAGTCAAGATCACGAGCAACTTTGAGCTATCGGCCACAGGCTAACGGACAGCAGGAACGCTTGGTGAAGTCGGTGATGGGCTCCGTACGGGTGTACGCGGAAGACCCTCTACAGCAAGATCGGGACGAAATCGCAGAGAAGCTGGTATTTGCTATTAATACTTCTCAGGACACAACAAGGAGTGAAACACCGTTCTACCTCGTTCACGGTTGGGATGCGCAGTCGACGTTGAGGGCGATGTCGTCATCACTCAAACGAGGACTCGGCAAGCAGTCCGATGCACTGGCATGGCGGCGTGAGGTCAATCGACAGCATGAGATCGCCCTGACTATGGTCAAAGATTATCAGGCTGTAGAAAAGGAGCGAAGAGAAAAAAAAACATAATGATGCCCTGAGTCGACTGGAAAAAGCCGCTGTACCTCAACCAAGTGAAAATAAAAACTCGGTGGACCCCCAGAAGCTTCGGAAGAGATAGATGATCCTGCAAGAGCCCCACCAAGATCTCTTTTTGAGATTGGGAGCCGGGCGTGGTTGTACATGGAACGCGTCAAACCGGGCTTGACGAAGAAATTTGCTCATCGGTGGCATGGACCTTTTCGGATTAAGCGCAAGGTGGAAGAGTTTGCTTACGAGCTGGAACTGCCAGACCGAAGTGGGCATCGATTCTACCCAGTGGTGCATGTGTCGAGACTCAAGGCTGTCAACGAATTCAACAGTCGACCGAACACTCGGTTGGTACTAGACGCGACTAATGAAGCAAGACTCGATTTCGACGAGGAGCTGTTGCCCGAAGACAGCTGAGAACCAGATCAAGTTGCCGGTGAATACGAAGTCGAGGCCATCCTCGACGACAGAACACCACTGTCGACGAGCACGGAGCGTGCTGTACGCGAGTTCAAAGTCAAGTGGGTCGGTTATGAAGATCCAACCTGGGAACCAGCATCCAACTTGTCATGTGTAGGTCTGCTGTACGACTATTTGCGAGCCAAGAAGAGCGAGAATCGGCTGCAGATGGCGCAAGTGGCGGACGAAGACTAGTGGGACTGGATCACGTGTGAACTGTCCACAGGGCGATGCAGCCTGTGGTAACAGACGAAAAAACGTTACTGCAACAACAAATTGTATAAGCATTTGAAGAACAATATGAACATGGTTACGTTGTGGAAGTAGATTAAGAATAAGAAAACATGAATGCCGGCCGAGGAGTGACCACTGAAAGCGAAACCTCGCGGGACCCCTCAACAGTTAGCTGAGATGCTGGAGAACGTCGTGGAACATGCAGCGAGGATTTAAAGCGATTCCGATTGCCTGGCCGCGGTGGCCAAGAGTGCTAACAAAGATGAGTCCTCACTCTCCTTCTCCTCTTCATCGGGAACCTGAACCTCAGCAGCTGGAGCCGCAGCCGGGCCCTGCGAATCCTCGGCACCAGCTTCAACAGGAGCAGCAGCCAGAGCGGGACGTGGAGTAACCGGTGGCGAGTCAAAAAACGAACGCCAGGTCGGAATAAACTCATTGGCATCCAGAGACGGATCGACAAGCACGCTTCGATACACATCCACGAAACGCGTACCACGAGGATTGAAAAGCTCCGGATCACACTGGCACGGGAAGTACGTGGTGTTGTATGGGTGCTGATGCGGCGCGTCCATCCATCCAGTACGCCAGGGCTGACGAGCATCGAGAGGCGGAACTTCGGAAAGTCAGTCGGAAGTCCGAGGTGCGAACGGCAAGTTCTCGATCGGGTACCATGGTTTAGACGGCTCCAAAAGCAACTCAGGACGAATGAACGGCGTGTTGGAAGTACCAGAAGAAACCGAGTCACGACTCCACGCCATGTACTGCTCTCGGTACTTGTTACGGAGGCGATCGGCACGACGGTCGCGCTCACTGAAGAGCTTCTTCAACAAAGCTCTCAGTTCCTTCAAGAGCTCCTTGTCGTGGCCGACCTTCTTGGCTTCTTCAACGGGACCTCGCTGAATGCCAGCCAGCGAAAGCCAGTGGAGACGCTCCCATAACGCGAAACCGAGGTCACCTTGCTTGCCACCGTCACCCCGAAGGCTCGCCGAGATCATCTTGAGACGAGTCTCAATCGGAGCACGCTTTGAGATGGGGACGCTTGGGTCGAAACCGACGGTGTCGAAGAGACACGCTTGAAGAGGGTAGAGCTGCCGAAGTTGCTGGTACGGGTGATCAGGATGCGAATAGTCGAAGTACGCTTGGAGACCCTCCAATGTTGTACGTACGGTCACCTCATCAGCTGGTTCGGGAAGGGTTATGCTCAAGGGTCGCTCGAACCACTTCTGGGCACCGGCGTCGACAAACGCCATGTCCAAGTACGGAAGAGCCCACGGTGGCAAGGTGGACGAAGCCGGTACCGTGGGGCGAGAACCAGGCAACACCCGGTGAGGCAGTGGCTCAATCGATGGTGCGCCACCACGACGCGGCACCGAAGTGTAGGTGGCCGTGATCTTGCGCCCAGGCCCAGCATCGAGAGTCCAAGAGATCGGACGAGGAGACTCTGGAACAGGAAGTGAAGATGGTGGTGCTTGGTGGCTTGCCGATGACGGAGGAGGCGGACCACCGACTATGATTGGAGAAGTAACCATCGGCGAAGGATTTGGCCGAGGAGGAGTCGGAGGCCGAGCAGGGCCAAGACCACTCCAGTTGCCATCGGAATCTTCGACATCTTCGTCATCGACTGCGCTTGAATGCTCAGTAGGTGGCGGAACATCACCGTCACCGCTTGGACCATCAGGAGAATCATCCACCAAAATTCATCGTCATCCACGTTATCTCCATGATCATCATCAACATCTCCATCGTCATCACCCTCCATCGAAAGGTCGGGCGAAGAAACGCTTGGCACGGCAGCTGTCGGAACAGTCGGAGCCGGCTTTGAAGACACGGAGGCTTGTGGAGCAGCTTCAACAGGGGCAGGCCCTGCTGTAGAAACCACTCCAGAGACTTCAACTGTCTTGGACGTCGCAGCAGACGACGAAGCAGACTTGCCTTGTGGGACAGTGTGGTCCGATTCTTCACCTTCATCACTTGAGCCGAACATGAGTCAATATTGCTCGGCCTCACGCAAGGCCTCTTCAGCGGCACGTATGTCTGCTGGAGAAGGAGAGATCGTCGAAGCTGGTGGCTTGGCCACGTCGGGAGGACCCTGAGGCGGGGGCGAAGGCGCGTCAGGAAGACCGGGAACATCGTCGTGATCCCTAGGGTCCACGTCTTTACCCGAAGACTCGGTGGCAGTTTCTTGAACCGACGGGACACCACTTGGACCAGCATCCACCATGTTCACGTCACTTTAATCGCCGCTGAGATCGACCACGGCGGGAGTTGAAGAGGACGCTGGTGTAGGAGGTGGCGACCTTGAGCTTGGAGAAGAGGGTACAGACTTGGACCGAGTCTTCATTTGACGACGGGGCTACTTGGCGGGAGAGCGAGGACGAGTCCTCTTGCGCTTCTTCTGGGCCGCTTGCTTCCACGCCTTCGGACCGAATAGCGACCTGCGAGCCGACTTGGGAGTTGAAGTGTCGGCAGGTGGTGCATCACCGCTGCCATCGAAGTACTGGCCTTGTCCGTCGGGATGGGAGCCTTGTCTTCGTCAGGGTCGTCCGGCTCGTCGTCTGAATCCTCGCCACCTGGTCGAAGGCGCTTGTGGGACTTCCCATGGGCCACTTGGTGAGCGGCCTTGGCTAAAGCTGCAGGGAGAGCTTGAGGATCGTCCGAAGACGCGGCAGCAGACTGTATGCGCTACAAAGCGACCAACGTCTCTTGATTCAAGGCCAGGGCGTCCAGGTCCAGCTCACCCGCTGTCAGATCTATCGCGAAGGAGTGTGAACGAACTTTAGTTGCTGAACACACGGTGGAAAGAGCAACATTAGAACCGTACCATCAACAGCCAGACGCAGTACCTCGGGATCCATCCCGGCCAGACTCACGTGTGCACGGAGGGTGCGATTCACTTGAAGGAGGCGAGTGTTACGGTCTTGCTGGTTCTCGATAATCTTGAGCGTGTCGTACATACTTGCCCTGGGCAAGCTTGACCAGAAGGAGATGAAGCTTCCGAGTCTGCTCGGTGTTCGCACCAATTGAGGACTTGTACACCTAGCGTTCACGAGCCAGCTTCTTGTTCAACGTGGCGATGAAAGCGTCCCGAGCTTGAACCTCGCAGTGCAGACGATTCAGGTCTTCTAAATGTCGCTCCATGGTGGCCTGAACACTTGCGAGCATGGCGTCGTTCTTGGCATTCTCTCGCGGAGAATCTTGATGTCCTTGTGAAGGGCCTCGATTTCAGCGTTGGCAGCCTTGAGGAACGCCTCCGCGCTCTCCCGAGCCATGATTTCGGGTGCCACCGAACGTACGGCGGCAGCGGCCTCGGTCTGAGAAAACCACAACTGACGCTCTAAGCTGGCAACTCGGTCAGGTAATGCCGACAGCGCGTCAGGAAGAGGCTGTACAGCAGCGAGAACATCATCGAAACTTACGGCAGTCTCGAGGCGACGTTGAGCGTGGACATCGCCGTGGAGAGGAGGCGCAACGCTTAGCTGCACTTGGTGACGAGCCATTGCAGTCAAGCACGGAATTATCGAGGTCATCATGTGATCGACCGATGCCTCCGTACTTTGAGCCAGCATGGCGCGCAGCGAATTCTCTGTGAGTGGTGGTTGACCACCAGCAGGCGAAGGAGGAGCAGCAGGATCCATCTCCGTGGATTCAGCGGCGACAGGGAGTGCCGCAGGAACTACCGCAGGGGGTGAAGAGTCCGGGGCAGGAAGCGCCGTAGGACCGGATGATGAAGCTGCTGTCGGGGGAAGTGTAGCAGGCTGAGGGGCGTTCGAACCCTCGGTCTTGCTCTTCTAAGAAACAAGTCGAGTAATGCGAGGTGATGAGCAAGGTGCCGATGATTCAAGAGAAGGATGAGCTGACGTACCTCCAGCTGTTCACGTTCTCGACGTCTACGAGGATTGAGACGCTGAAGCGCGTCGGTCACGGCTCGATTCAAACACTTGGACATACGGTGCCTGGATGGTGAATTGGAAAATGTAGAAATGTCACAACGGGCACCAGTACCGTGACTTCCATTGCGACAGGGGCAGTTGTGGTGTAGTGATTTCTCCATAGTTGCGGATAATTGCCCGTCGACAAAGACACGACACCGCCCAAGTTGTTCAAGCGACGAACCCTCGGCCATGTGATGTACGGTGACGCTTAGGTGCAAGGGACTCGACGGCGTCACTACCGAACTCTCAACGGATATTGAATACGGTCTATATGTCACTGAATCCAGGCTGTCCTTATTACTAATAATAGACTGGCCGGATTCGCATTGAGCGGCCAAGAACTGACCATCTACGGTACGAACCCTCGGTGGCGGTTGGGATGAGTTCGCGAGAGACTCAGCGACCCTTGGAAGACACGTTCTCCGTCTGGGACAGGGCGCGGGCCGTTTACCCCCCATTGTTTTGTGAGCGGTCAAGACCGCCTTTAAGCACCCGACGCACTGGACCCCCCGTGATGCGCAGGCACGCACTACACTTCAATGCTACGGTCTTCATTTGGACATCTTCCAGCGCCATGCCTTGCCTCCCAGAGCCCGACGTCTCCGTACGCGGTGATCTTCTGGCACGCCACGTGCCACTTCTGCTGCGCTCCATCATCATCGTCGGACCCGCTGTGCTGGGGTCTACACCACGCAACGGTCCGTTTCACTGACAGCACAAAAAATAGGCAACACACCTGACATTTCCCAATCTCCAAGATGCTACCCTCGCGCAGACGCACCGCCATTACTGCTGCCGAGAAGCTCTCGGTGCTCGATGCATGGAAGCCATGGGTAACATTGATGCAGTCATTGAAGCTTTCTACAGCGGTCTAGACGATCATGCACAGGAGCAGCGACGCAAGCTCCGGTACCAGTGGCGACAGAAGCGCAATAGTATAGAGCTGGCATGCACGACGGCGCGTGGATGCGTCAAAACGAAGGCTCGATCGAGTGGTACAGGTATGGCTCTCCCCGCCGAGGAGTTAGACGAGAAAACAGTAAAAGCAGGGTACAAGAAAACAAGGCTTGCTATATAGGAAATATATATTGTAGCAAGTGAGATGATAGCTGAATTAGCTAGTCTCAGTTTGGTGGATGGTAGAATAGGATCCGTAACCGAAGAGCACGAGCTTCTTGAATAAATGCATGTATACCGGTATTGCACTTTCTCGTATTTCACGAAGCGCGACGTACATCATCTTTTATACACAATTATTGTTGCGAATTGTAATACTACTTGACTGTCAGTTACAAGCGGAGAATGCCGGTACCGGTATACGTGCATTTAGCGCGTTGCAGAGCGGACTGCTTTCAATAGTGTCGTGCTCTTCGGCCACAGCTCCTATTCTACCATCTACCAAACTGAGACCAGGTAATTCAGCTATCATCTCACTTGCTGCAATATTTACTTCCTGTAAATCAAGCCCTGTCTGGTTCGTGCTCGCATCGAAAGCTTGTTGCGGTTTTTAAACCGTTTTATCCTGGACCACGAAGCTCGGAACTCCATGACACCATGGGCAGTGGTCACCTCTAGAGCCTGTAGGTGAAGCATCATAGCGGAAATAGGTACACCCTCCCCCCTTAACTCATTTATCCATACAGCTAGCTGCTTCTCAGCTTCGGTGGGGAGAGCCATACCTGCACCACTCAATCGAGCCTTCTTTTTGACGCGTCCACCGTGAACGGGTGATGTAGCGGAATTAGCTAAATCTGCGAGATTGCTGGATCCTACGTACATACAGCGGCCAGACACCGACTAACGGAGGGGGTACCCCGATGATCCGTGCTCTGCTGAGCTTTCCTCACCTTGTGTACCCGTCGGTAGGGCGGGATATGGCTCTTTCGGTAACTTCCGAAGATATCAAGTGGTGAAGTTTGAGTGTCTTGGCGAGACGTGGGGATGGGGTAGAGTAGTAGTGGTAATATCTTCACTCTGCGTCCGTAGTTGTTTCTGGATTCCAAGCGAGCTTGGTGGATCCAAGGCCTAGATCTGGAATCTGGCTATAGGGTTGCCTTGCGGGTGTGTTCCTCTGCCTTTGTGTTTCTTTTGCGTCGTACTTGCCGCCTCCCGTAGTGGGATCTTGAGACTTGCGAGCTTCTTAGGTTTACCCGGCCAAGTAGTGAATCCAATTAGCCTTTCGGATCTGCACGTGTAAAGGAAAACTCATTAGGTGGTAGGATCTGGCCAACATATTACCCAGTTATCACTACCAACACTAGATGCGCAATTACCAACCTTCACCGAGCTGTACGGCCAATGTAGCTCCGATTCTTGAGGGCAGGAGGCACTTGCGTGACACTGTGCAAATTGAGTTCTGATTCATCGCTAGCCTATACCTGCCTAGATTCTTACCTTCTATGTCTTTTACTTGCTAAATCTCCTACCAGGCGTGGCCGCCTGCCGTTTCGTTCCTTGGGCCATCACCCCAGCTGTATCGGCATCAGATCCACCTGATCCATGGCGTAATCATAATGAGGTCGCCATATTATGGGTACACTGTCCCGGATCCAAGCCACTTTGGCCCACCTTACTGCAAGTGTACACTCATCACGGATCCGAGCCCTCCAATCCTCCAACATCATATTACGAATGTCTGCGGTCTCCATCTCTCCACGATAGTTCGAGATCCGTTGCATCCACCACCTCTATATCATAGATCCAGGTCACTCGGTGAGGGATCCTCAATCCCTTGGATCCGGACTTGGAAAAGTGGGATCTGAGACATATAGCGGTGGATCCTGCCTTCTATTTTGTTGTTGATACTCAATCCACCTCCAGATGACGTCCACAGCCTTTCCTCCATAGAATCGCCACTCGATCCACGCGCACGTGGTATATCTTATGTCCCTCGGTTCAGCTGGGTGAGAGTGGATCCAAGTCTCCCCTTGGTCGATCTCAGCTGTACCGCCACCCACCTAGTTCCTGTTTGCGTTCTTCATACTCTGAGCCACTATAATCCCCAGATCCATCGTCGTAACCATATGGGATATCGGCCAAATCCACTTCGAGCAGTATGGATCCACGCCGAGCAATCCATATCCACCCTAACCACCGGGTGTTGTCACTAATCCGTGAGAACGACTCCTAGTCAGATCCCGTCTCTCATTTCTGAGAAAGCACTTCACCACAATCGCCTCCTGCGCGTGGCTGGCGTTGCCCGACAGCGCTCACGACGGACACTCCCAGCGTTCTCACTTCTCCGACAGCTTCTTCTCTGGCGTAACACATGTCTCCCACGAAACGTGCTGACAAAACGACCAGCAATACCCCCATCCACTGCTCCTCCGGTCAGCATTCCTGCGTCGCCTACAGATTTGCAGACTTTAGCCCAAGCTCTCTCCGATCAGGTACATACCTACAGGCTGCTCGAGATGCTCGGGATCGAGCCAACGTACAGAGGCCGTTGCTCAGCAGGCTTTTAAGTCCCTCTCTTCACCCTCCTTCACCACCCAACCCCAGACGTTGCGGACCCAAGATCACGATCAAGCTATGGAGATCCAAGGATGGGAGCACCGCGCATTTTCTCGCTCACAAGACTTGCGACTTCTGTTTGCCGACCAGACTAGGGAGATCCGTGACTTATCTAGACGACTGAATCACATCTCCTGTCAACGAGATGGCTTGTGAGATGACAACGACAATCTCATTCGAAAGATGGCGCTCGCAGGATTCGAGACCCACCAGCTCCAATCTCGGATCCACCATCTGAAGCGGGACCTTTAGTGTGCCTAAGTCGCTAGCGTGGTTGCTGACGAGAGCTTGGATCGGCTCCGCGACGAGCTGCGTCTGACGCAGGAATGGGTGGTGACTAGTGGCTATGCATTTAAAACTCCGACCCTAAAAAGAATCTCAGAACCCCGTTCCTGATTCTTAGGCGTTCTGAGTAATTATCAGAACCGTGGTTCTGGTTCGGTTCATTTAAACATACAGAAGGGTGTCCGTCCCTAGATTTGGAGCACGTTCAGTTTTTGCGCTCTTTTCACACAGATATATACATCATTTACCAGCCTACTTCGGCATTATCTCAAGCAAAGTGATTTTGGCGTTATCGCGCAACTTAACATTTTGACGAAAAAAGTACAATTGTCAACCGAAATAGTTTCCGGTTTTTTTTTAAAGTAAAGTGGTTTTGTAGCTGTTCGTCGCGCTCCGCAATGAAAATGCTTTAGCGTAATAGCGTTCCATGCGCCAGACCAAGCGCTGTGCTAGAATGTATCTGCTATACGCCACCGCTTCCTTCATAAGCGACATTCTATGCGCAGCCAGCGAATCGTAATCGACACGCACAAGAGACCCGCGCCGTTGTCGGTAACAATGACACCTTCTTGCCCACACGGCACTTTATGTACTCGCCGGTGTTGAGGGCTGCAGCGCCACAAAGACCCGCCCAAGGTGGATCTGCATTGGGGTCAGCTCGCGGCGGATCTCCTGCGCCGGGTCCGCCCTCTTCGTCACCAAATACCGCTCTGGTCCGACTATCCAGTGAACCGAAGGAGGCTCAAGAGTCGATCAAGAAGTTGTCGGAGGGGTGAGACTACGCACTTGAAGCATTCGTGCGTATAACTCAAGCCCGCGACGAACTGCAAGACAAGTTAACGGATACCGAGCTCCAACGCGACAAGGCAGCTATCGAGTGGGCAGATGCTACGCGAGCGCAGACGCAGCTAGAATCGAAGATCCGCCGTATGAGTACGTGGATCCGCTCTTGTCTCCTCTTTTTGATCTCATATTCACTTGTTTTGTTAGTTCAAGGCGATAAATTGAAAGACGCCGAAAAACCTTCGGCTCAGCTACGGGATCATATCGCTACCGCTCGCAATCGACACAAGCGACTGGTTCTGGAACGTGACCGGGGGCTATCCGAGCGCGACATCGCGCGCCGACGGTTGACTTTGGCGACCGTTGCCATCACGAATCCACTCTCAGCTCAAGCGTGGATCGCCCCCGGCTGCTAGCACTACAGCATCGCGGCAGTCCCTAGGTGGGGTGGATCCTTCGACAGTGTAACGACCCCACAGCGCAACCACCACGTCTGGCGTTGTGACCCCCCCCCCCGCCCGACCCCGCAAAAAACCTCGGATCTCGTCCCCCGTTGGGGCCGGAGGGGTGGACGACACGACGTTATCCTCCACCAAAGATTCCGCCAAGACTGGATCAGCTGCCGGATCTTTTTCAAGATCTTCTTTCAAGATCAAGTCCAAAACCGGTTCTGCTGCCAACGTGTCTTCCAAGGCCGGATCCGTTGCGGTTGTACTGACCAAGGCTTGATCCAACACTGGATCCGCTACCAAGCCCTCATCCAAGATGGTACTACCGTCTGGATCTGTAGCGGTTGCGCCGTCGACATCTGGGTCGGTATCCAAGACTGGATCGGCTATCAAACCCTCATCCAAGACGGAAGCACCGCCTGGATCTGCTGTGGTTGCGCCATCAAAATCTGGGCCGGCGTCCAAAGCTGAATCCGTCGCCAAGACGGGTTCATCAACTGGATCTGCGGCGACTGCTTCCTCTACGACTGGGCCGGTAGCTTCCACGGCTGTGTCTGTCCCGACTCAGTCGGGATCTACTGCTGGATCCGCCGTCGCGGGGTCTACCGTCTCCCGACCAGCCTCGTCTGGAGCTCAACTTGTCGAATCTGGGTCCAGTAAAGCAAATGCCAAGCAGGTTATTCGTACCAGCTGTGGACTTGGCAGCTCGGAAGACGACGTGGACGATGGACCTGACTGGTCTGACGGCTCTGGACCTCCTATCCGTTCTTCATCGAAACGTACCCTCTCCGCGGGTCACGCCTCGTTCAGCTCCGACGATGTCGATGACGATGATGAGGATCCTGAAGACTCAGAGGAGGCCCGGGTCGCAGACGATGCATTGGAGGAAGATATGCGGCGGGCGTTGTCACAGTCCAGATCCGAAGCTCGGCGAAGATACCACTCGACGCCGACCAAACAAGTTGCCGGCGCACTTGGATCTGGCGACGGCACTGCGGGATCTGCAATCCAGATCGGCAGCGATGGTGATCCGGGGAGCGACGATGGCGATGGGTCACTCCACGGCGGCGGACCCTCTGGATCTGCTTCGGTTGCCAACTCCTTCTTGCCAGGCATGCTTCCTGTGGCTTTGCTCGGTCTGGACGCCATCTTCATCCCTGGGCGGCTCACACCTAAGACCTTTACCGCGGACACTATCGAGCCTTGGCCCGCCAAGAAGTTGAATCGTGTCGCCATAGCTACCATGAAGATCATCTCCCTATTTTCTTAATTGCCATTTTGCACTGAGGGGATATTCCCTCGCGAAGAGGATGACATGCTGGCATCCGGTTACGTGGATTCGTTGGTCGCCAGATTCAATGTGGAGGCAATGCATGGCAGTGCACCATGGGATGCCTTGACGACTACTCTTGTGGATCCCATTAACTCCCAAAAAATTGTAGGTGACCCGCCTTGGGTTATTCGTTGGCGCCTTTCGACAGTTTTCTTCCAAAAACCGGATCGCAATATGGGAAGGTTCCCATCGATTCCCCATCTCTCGTACCCAGCTGCGGGATTCACCATGGCTATCGAACTTCAACAAGCAGCGCGGCAACAGACGCAGTCACGCCGGTCGAGCCTCGAAGAAGGTTCTTCTCCTCCAATATCAGCTCACATCAGCGATCTCCCTCCTCCTGACCTACACCCCACCTCTGGGCACTTCTTCACTTTCCACCGATATGACCAGCTCACATCCAGGGAACCTCCTCCTACTGCTCCTCGTGAGACGGCACCACGCCAAGTCGATTTCGATTCGTACGATCCCGCAGGAAATCATAGAGTAATGTTCCACCGCTCAGGACTGCCTCGTCTACCCAGCTGGGCCCGTCATATCCTTGCAAATTTACCAGAAATTCACGGTAAATTCGTCCGTATCTGGTCCATTTCCCTGACCTTACGTCGACGATCTTCTCGACTTTGAGCTCGTCCGCTTCCAGATCCACGTTCCAGCTATCTTCTGATAGGAGGACCTCGTCGAAATCCACTCGGCTGGACTCATCTACTGAGGGGTGGACCTCAGGCCGGTCCGGATATTCTTTGACTAGTATCAGCTTGGACACATGTACCACAGGGAACAAGCGATATTTGGTGCCCGCCGTCTTCAACTTCATGGCGTATTCCCTGCCGTTTTGCTTACTCGGATCGGTCCGTGCCACAGATGGGCCAGTTTGCGGGCATATCCTTCTTTTACCCGATCCAAGTATATCCACACTTGCGATCCAACCTGGATTTGATGTGGACGGTCTTCTTCGTTATGCCGATCCGCTCACTCCTGCATCGCACTCTGCAACCATTTCATTTACTTGGGATCTGGCTTGCCGGTAGTATTTCTGGACCTGGGATCGCCATCGCCTTTGCTTCCCGATCTCTCCTCTTGGTACTACCCAACTTGATGACGCTTCCAGGGATTCCATCCATGTACCAAGTAGGAAGGGGAATCGTCCCTGCTCCTTGTCTTGTGGCGGTAATCATTGCGAAGGTAAGTTGTTCTGTGTGGTGTAGCGGGATCAGCAAAATCTGCGAGATCGCCAGATCCAACTTACCAACTGCGCCCAGACACCGACTAACGGAGGGGGTCCCCCGATGATCCGTGTTCTGCTGAACTTTCCTCACCTTGTGTACCCGTCGGTAGGGCGGGATCTTGCTCTCTCGGTAACTTCCGAAGAGTTCAAGTGGTGAAGCTTGAGTGTCTTGGCGAGACGTGGGGATGGGGTGGAGCAGCAGTGGAAAATCTTCACTCTGCGTCCGTGGATTGTTCCGTATCCTAAGCGAATATTCGAGCTTATGGATCCGGGGCCTAGATCGTGGATCTGGCCGTAGGGTTGCCTTGCGGGTGTGTTCCCTTGCCTTTGTGTTGTCCTTTAAGTCGTACTTGCCGCCTCCTGTGACGGGATCTTGAAAGTTGAGAGCCTCTAGGGTGTAACCGACCAAGTAGTAAATTCGGTTAACCTGTCGGATCTGCACGAGTAAAGGAAAAGCTCACTAGGTTGTAGGATCTGGCCAATGTATTATCCAGTTATCACTACCAACACTAGATTCGCAATTCCCAACCTTCTCCGAGCTCGTACGGCCAAATGTAGTTCCGGTTCTTGAGGGCAGGAAGGCACTTGCGTGATACTGTGCAAATTGAGTTCTGTATTGATATTTAAGCCTATACCTGCCTGGGTTTCTACCTTCTATGTCTTTCATCTGCTAAATCCCTTACCAGGCTCGGCTGCATGTCCCTTCTTCCCTTGACCCATCATCCCAGCTGTGTTATCCTCAGATCCACCGGATATATGACGTAATCATCATGGTCACCCTATTATGGGTACACTCATCCGGATCCAGGTCGCTTGGATCCACCTCACTGTAATGGTACACTCGCCGTGGATCCGAGCTCTCCAATCATCCAACATCATCTCGCAACCATCTGTGATCTCCGTTGTCCCACGAAAGTTCGAGATCCACTGTATCCCTCATCCCTATACCCTGGATCCAGGTCCCTCCAGGCGGGATCCTCCCTCCTTGGATACGAACTCGGAAGTATGGGATCCGGGGTACCTCGCGGTGGATCTTGACTCTTCATTAGCCGTGGCTACTAGATCCACCGTCAGAGGGCACCGACCATCCTTCCTTCATAGGATCCACACTCGATCCACTCTTGTATAGTATATCCCATATCCATCTTAGTGAATCCAGGTAAGGGTGGATCCGAGGTAAGTCTTGGTGGATCTTGCCTTCTCGTACATCGCTCATATCAGATCCATCGTCATTCCATACGGGGTGCTGCTCGCCATGGCTAATCCACCACAGGCAACTTGCACCCGTGCCAAACAACCCAAATCCTCTATAATCACTTGAAATTGTCACTGATTCGGGATAGTGACCCCGCGTCAGGACCATTCTCTTATTTCTGAGAAAGCACTTCACCACATCTGCGTATTCATCTCAGTCTCGTTGATACAAATCTATAACATACATCTTGGTCGCCCTGGTGATCATCTGTACCATGCGGTCGGCGGATCCGTTGGCCTGAGGGCGGTATGCCATAGTTGCTCGCTGTCTTTACCCAAGGACTTGTTGAAGGTTCGAAATAAATCGGACATGATTTCTTTCGAGCCTTCAACAAGATCCCTGTTTCCCGATCATGCCGAATCATCTGACTGGCCCCGAATCTACGAAAGACACATTCCTCGTAAGATTCGGCGATGGTCTGTGCGGTCTGGATGCACTAGCCTTGGCTATCACGTATATGGTGAACAGACTCACCCGGAGCAACAGCTCAGTGTTCCCTTTGTATGACTTGGTCAGCGAGGGGATGTGATCCATCGCTATGATTTGGAGAGTGTAAGTCGCTTGGACATCGCCTGGGGACTCCCCATCGATAGTAAGCTTGCCTTTGCCTGTCTCACAATCCAGGCATTCGCCGACATATCGCTGCACACTCTTGAGCAATCCCTGCCATTGAAAACACGCTCGGATCCGCTGATAAGTTCGACCGATTTCCTGATGTCCTCCTTCCTAGCTAGCATGGTAGTGGTGAAAGACGTCCTGCTGCAAGGTTTCTGGCATCACCAATCTCACCAGTCCGCCTCGATCCCCACTGATTCGGTTTGTAGGGGGGGCGATAGAAGCGTTATTAGTTCAGATCCCCTTCATAATCCGTAGCGATAATATCGTAGGATTTGGCGTCTTCCCGACTCAGATCTCGTACATCCCCCGTCAGATACTGCTTTAGTCCCAAGATCCATGTCTCTTCGTTTTGAGCTTTGAGAATCCGGTCGATCCGGGCCCCCCTTACGTACGCCTCATCTAGGATTTGGGGGCTACATTTAATCCTTCCTTTGGATCTAATGACAGCCATAACCTGGGCAGCCCGCTCCGTGGACCCAACTACAACCACTTTGTCTAGTATATTTAAGGTAAAGGGATCCTGGCGTTCAGCTTCCTTCTACACTTCGATCCCACATTGATTCCGTAGAGCGGCACTTGCCAAGCTGTCCGCACTTGCATTCCAATCTCGCTTGACATGTACCAGCTCGTGATTCATCCACCCACGTAGGTGAGGCATCACCTTCTGACGTAGCAACATCATTCCAGGGGATTTGCAGTCGATTTCACCTCTCACCTGTCGGATTACCAAATTTAAGTCTCCACACATCACCAGTCTTTTTGAATCCTTATCCTTTAGTAGATCCAACCCCAACAAGAGTCCGTAATACTCCGCCTCATTAACTGTGAGACCTTCCGCGTACGCGGATCTTGCTCCTACCACT
Organism: Phytophthora infestans T30-4; assembly: GCF_000142945.1. Taxonomy (NCBI): domain Eukaryota; phylum Oomycota; class Peronosporomycetes; order Peronosporales; family Peronosporaceae; genus Phytophthora; species Phytophthora infestans. The sequence goes on along the minus strand of NW_003303739.1, from coordinate 1,986,065 downwards.
TCCCATTCGGGAAGTCTCCATAGGATTGCACTGTAAGCACCCCCTCCTCTTTGCCCACGGGCGGATCCATCGAAACTTTGTACGTGTAGATCTGCATCCAACTGCACCGTCGGGATCGAAATTTGAGCCCGGCGTTTAGGCTCTTACTTAGGAGCGATCTTAGTCAGTGCCTCATCCATCTTGGATATGGGCGTGATGCTTGCTGCCAAGACTCCTAGAATCTTGTCTTGTCCTTTTGAGCATTTTACAATCTCCACTGTCCATGGCGAGAGCAGGGCTGCCCAATTTCCCAACCGCCCTTACAGACCAGCCGACTTAAGCGGCCAGGCGAGTGTGGAATGTCGAGTCAGGATCTGGATGGATCTCCCCACCAACAGGTTATAGTTGAGATCCAACACCCGTAAAGGTGCCAATATTTCCTTCGCCAGTGCTCCGTAATTCAACTCGTTGGGTTTTAGCGCTCGGATGACGAAGGTGACTGGATGACAGATCCCTTCGTACTCTTGTACAAAGGCTGCCGAGATCTCCCACTCACTAGCATGGACTATCACCGTAGGCTGGCGTTCTGGGTCAAATGGCGAAGGATGGGCGTCGTCGAAATCCTGTTTCTCAGTTCCGCAAACGCATGGTAAACTCGGATCCACTGGAGTTCCACTTCGTCTGAGATCCCCTTTGTCAATTCCGTCAGCATCGGATCCTCCCCCTCTTGGTCCCGGGGTGGATCTAGTTCCTGCTTTAGGTCACCTCCCAGCGTCGTACCATGTGGATCCACAGTCTTCAGGACCACAGCTTGCTGGAGCTACGTCCACCTCTCTTAATTAATAGAGGACTGCCGCAAAGAGTGCATTATTCTCAATACACGATCTGTAGTAATTCCAACTGCCCAAGAAAGATTGCATCCCCGTAGCGACGGCGGGAAAGGCAAATCTGCCAACGGGGACAGAACTTTAGAATTCGCCTCCAATACCTCCTTGGAAACTCGATGACTTATGTAGTGCACCTTTCGCATTCCATAATAACTCTTCACCACGCTGATAGAGAGATTCCATGTATTGCACGCCTCCAGTAGGGATATCACGCTTTCGCACAGCTGATCCCACGATTCCGCCGGGATCAGAATGACATTTATATGGAAGCACGGATGGTGTCCCCAGATCGCTTGACTCGCCGGCTTTGAATGGTTCTACTTCCGCATCACCTTCTTCGGATACACCACCTTCTGGTCCCTGAATTTGAGTAAATACGTAGAGGGCGTTGTCGATCAGACGTTGATAGACTTGGGGTGCGTTTTTCAACCCAAACGGCATCCGGTTCACTTGAACAGTCCAAATGGTGTGATGAATGCGGAGATCGCGCAAGCTAGATCCGTCATAGTCACCACCCCAAATCCACTTGCCATATCTTAAGAGTAGTACCAGCGTCCTTTATCCAAATCTTCCAACGGCTCACTGATCAGAGGCATCGGGTACACCATCCGTATGTCAGACCATTAAGCATCCGATAATCGATACACAGACGTATATCCACCTTGTTGAGCTTAATAACGATCACCACAGGAGACGCCCATGGGGAGGTTGAGAAGCTGATGATTTTGGCTTGCAACATACCTTTAATCAGATCAGATAGCTTTTCACGGAATTGGGGTGCTACCTTCCGCACCCCTGAGCAATCGGCTTTGCGTCACCGACATCGATATCACATTTGACTCCGCGTGCGGCTGGTGGTGATGCATTACCTCTGCCAATTAGCAGATGTTGGGCTTTCCCAGATTTTTGTACGTAGTCGATCCACCTCCGCGGGTTCGTTCGCTCCCGGATCCACCTGGATATCGTCAATCGTGACTTCCTCCGTGGTCAGTGGCACCTTCGGATTACCGCCATACCTTCCCCAAAAGCTTCGGCGTACAGATCCCCACCTTCATGGTAACATACCTGTTCATCCTCCGTCTTTGTTGGATCCACCACTGGGTCCGGACACAGTGATTTTCCCTCTTCCGTTGGCCCCTCGGCTTTTGTTGAATCAAGTATTCTGGTAACTAAGGCCGCGCCTTCTGGATCGATTAGTCTTCTGGCATACTTACGTACGACGGCCAGTGCCGACCCTCTCGGCGGTGATCCAGGCGTTCGGTCTGATGGAGGGTTCGGATCTATCTGCGGTTTTTCGCAGGATTCCACGGGCTGGCTATAAGCACCTGTGATCCATCGCCCACAGACCCCTGATTACCTGGAGCCTGCACTGGGTATCTTTAGTTGTGTCAGATCCAGCCTCCATCACTTGGATCCCAGTCTGACGACCTCTACGTAAGTTCTTTCGCGAGGTTGAATAATAAGGTCGGTTCACCAAGGAAACGGTCGGCTCCGCCGGGGCCCCCACCTCCCCGAGGGTCTAGTTTCGGTAGTCGCTTCAAACGCCAGATTATGCCTTTTCTCTATAGCGACGAGATCCAACTGATACATATCCAGGTCGCCTAGAGATACCATCCTTTGCCAGCCATCGTCCAATTTCGTCATAGCGATCTAGTAATAACCTCTTGTCACTGACATTTCGTAATCTGGAATTACTGCGATCTACCACGCCCTTGGATCATTGTAGGCACCCACTTCTTGCCTTAAGTGACAGACCGTTTCTCATGTTCCACCCATTTGGCAGTTTCCAGGTCTCCCCGGGCTCAATCCAAGGCCATTTTGTCTGCCCTTATAATCCTCATCGTCGCCCCGTACAACTGTCGTCGCCCACTGAGTGGATCCGCATTTCGTCTGGAAACACAATGTCCCATCTGCCAGGATCCAACCTCACCCCGGCTGTACCATGAAATCCACT
>NW_003303739.1:1937786-1980920 GCF_000142945.1 Phytophthora infestans T30-4 | reverse complement strand
CGTTGCGTTTTGACACTTCTCCCCTCTTCCCTTTGAAGTAGAAACAGCTTCTTTAGTCGCCGATTTCCCACATGAGTCGAGTGCACAGAGATCCTCCGCATTGAAGGTAACGACTACCATGCCCGAAGCCGTAAGCGGACGTATTAACACCTTAACTGCAACTAGTTTGTTCGACGTTTTTGTTGGTGCTCTCACCTGCTCCCTTGGATCTTCGATCTGTCGTGGATACAGGATCCGCATGACAGGATCTTGATACAGAAAGTCGCGTAAAGCTTGGTGGCGATATACAAACTCGAGATCCTTGTCGGACCAGCTTGACCTGGACCCAGCTTGGTCTTTTTCTTCCGACTCTGGAGCTTGCATTGTCTTCCGCGTAGTCTTACTCGTATCGGTCTTCTTTCTCATCTTTTCGACTAGCGGGCTTGCGTTTAGGTACGGTGTTGGCTTGACTGGTGAATCCGCAAATGCATACTGGTTTGCCTTCACCTTCCCTTGTGCTATTAGCGGATCTTGACGTGCGTCAAGATCCGCAGGGGTCTCCAAGGGGACCTGGGGAAGATAGAGAGGTTTCTCTTCTAGATCCGGATCCGGATCCACCTCTCTTCCGTCGACAGTCCTATCCCAGGACTCCATCGATCCGTGGATCTTGCTTCATTCAGCAGCGTCTTCGTCGATACGACCTCCGATGACGCCTCTTCCCGTGGCTCAATCTTCACTCGAGCATCTTCTTGGGACTCACGGTGAAATCCCGAGTCACCAAAAGATCCGGGCACGCGCACCATTGCGGTGTAGCGGGATTAGCAAAATGTGCGAGATTGCTAGATTCAACTTACCAACATCGCCCAGACACCGACTAACAGAGAAGGGCCCCCGATGATCCGTGATCTGCTCAACTTTCCTCACCTTGGGTACCCGTCGGTAGGGTGGGATCTTGCTCTCTCGGCAACTTCCGAAGATATCAAGTGGTGAAGCTTGAGTGTCTTGGTGAGACGAGGGGATGGGGTGGGGCAGTAGTGGTAAGATCTTCACTCTGGGTCCGTAGTTGTTTCTGGATCCCAAGCGAATATTCGAGCTTGGTGGATCCAAGGCCTAGATCTGGGATCTGGCTGTAGGGTTGCCTTGCGGGTGTGTTCCCTTGCCTTTTTTTCCTTTGCGTCGTACTTGGCGCCTCCTGTGATGGGATCTTGAGAGTTGAATGCCTCTTAGGTATACCCGGCACAGTAGTAAATCCGGTTAACCTTTCGGATCTGCACGGGTAAGGAAAGCTCGCTAGGTGGTAGGATCTGGCCAACATTATCCACCGGATCCATTGTGTAATCATAGTGAGGTCGCCATATTATGGGTACACTGTCCCGGATCCAAGCCACTTTTGCCCACCTTACTGCAAGTGTACACTCATCGTGGATCTAGCCCTCCAATCATTCAGCATCACATTACGAACGCCTGCGGTCTCCGTCGCTTCACAAATGTGCGAGATCCGTTGGATCCACCATCTTCAGACCATGGATCCAAGTCACTCTGTGTGGGATCTTCAATCCCTTGAATCCGGATTTGGGAGTGGGATCTGGGACATCTAGCGATGCATCTTGCCTTCTCATTTGCTGTTAATACCAGATCCCCCTTCAGATGGTGTCGACCGCCCTTCCTCCATAGGATTCTCACTCGACCCACCCGCACGTGGTATATCCAATATTCCCTAGATGTAATCGGGCGAGTCTGAATCCGGAGCTTTACTTGGTCAATCTCAGTTATGTTGCCACCAACCATGTTCCTCTGACCCCTCTTCATGCCTTGAGCCAGAGTCATCCCCCAGATCCATCGTCTGTCATCTCTCATTCCCGATCCACACCGTCGACTCATATAGAAGACGGACCAGGTACTTCTTCCTTGGACTATTAATTAGCGTGATCGCCCCTCGTCACTTACTTGGTTCAGAGTGATAGTCTCGGCCTTTGATCCACGTTACCTTGGCCTAATTCACTTCGAGCAGTACAGATCCACGTCGAACAATCCAGATCCACCCTAATTACCGGATGTTGCCACTAATCTGTGATAATGACTCCTTGTTAGATCCCTTTTCTTATTTCTGAGAAAGCACTTCACCACAGATCCTTCGCGAAGCGCATCCAGCCCATGACTGGAAGCGACGTCAACTCCGACGCACTCGTCAGAGGATTCTCCAGTTGCATTGACCGGTACTAGAGACCCGTACGGGTCGGCGTCAAGACGTTCAACGTCTCGACGCACGACGCCTTCTCCGGTGTCAACCCGGCAGATATCGCTCATATCGCCTCAGTCCCGGACTGAGACTTGCACAGCTTTCGTCGCTTGCGCCGTCTTTCGTTCTTGTGAAGCCCAGCGTCACATGGATCTTGTCCAGGCCCGGCCTTGAACGAATTGCCGCTGTAACCGGCGGCGGATACTTTTCGCAGACGCGAGTGATCAAGCCCGGCTTGATTTTATTCCACTTCGTCGTGCAACCCAGCTGCACATGAGCACGTAAGCGTTTTCAGTGTTGGACATTTGCAACCACCAACACTGCTTGCCGCGTGACGCGCTGTCATCACCTCTACGCCTTTCAGCGGAACCCCCACTCGATGTTGATATCGAGCTTATGTCGACTCCCGGAGTCGACACGTCCTTGTCACCTCGACGCCTTTCGGCGGAGCTCTTCGTGCTTTTTAAACCAATCGCGATCGTGTCAACTCCCGGAGCTGACACGCCGACATCACAGCTACTGTTTGTAGCTGGGGTCCCTTGCATATCTGATTCGTCAGTCCCCGGGTCCGACGCACCACCGTCACAGTCACTGTCTGTGACTTGAAGTTCTTCCATACTTGATCGATCAACTCCCAGCCTTGATACTGGCATTGAAGTAGGAACGTGTCTCAAATCGGAAATCAGATTTGAGACAGACTCAACGACTGCCTCAATCGTTGCAATTTGTGAATGGACACCGGAGGCTGCAGCATAAGGTGCTGCCTCTACGGTTGGGTCGGATGCACATCACGATGCATGCGCGGCACTGACAGGGTCATCGCTCTCTGTCGCGTTGCGTCCGCAGTGTACAAGTGTACAGTTCTCCCAGTTGATCGCTGGATCATGCCGTGCAAGCCACAGCATGCCCAATACCAAGCCAAACGTACCGTCCAGATTCAGGACGATAAGAACCTCCACAAGCACCCGGTGTTTGTACGTGAAGTGCACGCGTACTACGCGCTTCTCCATTATTTCGGTGGTACCGGTTGCGAACCGCACCTTCAAAACACTTCGAGGTGTTTAAACGTCCTCGAAGTTCAGCTTCGGAAAACTTTCCGGTCAAACAAAGTTGCTCGACGCACCTAAGTCACCCAACGCACGAAGAGAGCCTGCTCTCTTCGACGTCACTTTCAGGATGACAAGATTTGGCTTTTAATCTTGCTTCTTGTAGCGGGAATCCCTCTCGCTGGGGCTGCCCTCCTCAGAGTCGCATGTTCGTTGTAGACACTCGTGACTGCAACGCCAGCAGGGCGTCCCGCGCCTACTGGCTCTGCACGTTATTTTATTGTACGCGACGACGCCCGGCATCGCCACGTTGGTCCCTGGCCGAGTGCACAGGCACTGTGCACTCACGCGCAATATGTCCGGTGGACCCACAGCGGTAACACCGCACTTGTCCCCAGTACGTTGTTGGCGTCCAATTGTGGAAGCGTTCGAGAGGTCCATAAGCTCTGGGACTCCCGCTCTCATCATCACACGTTGGGCGTAAGCGTGAACTTCACGCTTACCTTGCTGCAGGTCAAGAAACCCCGCTCTCGACCGTACCTCATTCTGAGGGAGCTCAAACGCTTGTCTGAACTCCTCCTGGAATATCGCATACGTGCTAAAGCACGTATGATCTGTGAGCCGGCGGCCATACGCCCAGCTCCTTGCTCGTCTGCCAAGAACTGACATGGCGAACGCAGCCTTCGACGGTTCGCCAGTGATATGACGAGCCGCTATGGCAGTGTCGACTTCGACAAGCCATTGGAGAAGAGGCTCGCCCTCTTCTCCACATGACTGCTCACGTGCAGTTTCAACGACTGCATGCGCGGTGTCGTCCCAGACGACACTTTTGTAGCAGCAGCATCGCGCTTCTCGCTTACGATGAATCCCAGAGCAACACCGTGTTGCTCTGTCGGCGACAGCGTACGTAGCATTGTCGCTACGGCTGCCTCTCCAATTACTGTTGACAGTCTTTCGAACGCTTCCCACTCTGGATCCGCCAGATGGACAGTCTGCACGCACAATGTGCGTGACAGAAGTACTTGGGCTACGCATAGACGGATTACCGTCCATGGATTGGTTCTCCGCCCCGTGCTCGTTTTCATACGAACTCGTCGGTTAGTCGGTCGTTGGACGGACTACAAAGTGCTACCAGGTGTAATGGGCCTACCTTAAGCCCACTATTTCGGTTTACACGTTAGCGCACGTGTATTAGGATGCGTAAGTTGCGTTTCACTTAGATAAATTATACTTTCGTATGTAAGTATAGATTTACTTAAATGGGAAAGCAAAGCCGAATTCCGTTTAAAAAAAAGTAGAACTGTTTATTTGTTTGTTTGGGTTTTCCTCCTAATCTAATAATATAAATAAAATGTATTTATCACGTGTCGAAATCAGCGGGAGGCTGGTAAACACTGTCATTTGATTATGTTGAAATAAGCATCTCCGATGTGATGGATGACTATCTAGTGGCATATAATTGTGCTATTTCATGTAGAGAGATCATATATAACTGGACTCTGTTTTTTATGAATGGTTGACATAAATCCTACAATTCTAATTGGTTGAAGAAATTGACTTTCAACCAATGAATTTCCTAAATGCATGCAGACCAGCAGTCCGCCAAATGCAACCATTGGTGTATCTCACACCAACGTGGAAAACCTCTTTCGTAACAAAGTGGCTAAGTGTAGCCACTTGCGTGTAACCTCGTTACATGTATGGCTTAAAACAGGAACCCAGGGTTTGTTCAGGTCATTCTTGGAGGAACAAGGATTTACGATGCTAGCTTCGGAAGTTTGTGTTGCGGCAAAGGAGATTGATGGGCAGTTGGTGCTCATTCCACTTTGTGTTGACGATTTGATTTTGTTCGCTCCTATGATGGAACTCATTAACAAGATGAAAAAGATGTTTTGCGATCGGTTCGGGTTGAGGATCTCGGTGAATCGCACAACATTTTAGGCTGGGAGATTACTCAAAATCGTAAAGAGAAGACAATACTTGATGCACAAAGAATAGGCAGAGTTGGTGCTGAAGCGATTCGATATGGAGAGTTGTAATGGCTGCAAGACGTCTACTACCTCAGATCTCAAGCTAATCAAGGCCATGTGTCCGACAGAGAATGAAGAACGCAAACTGATGAGTACAAAGCCATATCGTGGTGTGATTGGTAGCCTTATGTATTTAATGTTTGGAATGAGACCGGATTTGGCATACATTGTGCGAGAGTTCTTGAGAATCCCGGCCTGCTGCATTGGAGAGCGGCAAAACAAGGATTGCGTTATTTGAAAGAAACGCTAGATTCGGGGATCAAACGTGGAGGATCAGTGTGGTGTTGTCAAACTCTTGACGATCACTTGAAGGCTTATGCTGATGTTGACTTCGCCAATCGTGTTGACGACCGAACCTCGGTGGCAGGCTATGTGACTCAATTTTGTGGTAGCGGCATCTCATGGAGCAGCCAAACTGAAAACATTGTCGCGCTGCACACGACAGAGGCTAAATATATGGCTTTGAGTATACAGAAAGTGGTACACTTGCGCCAAATGCTGAAAGAGCTGCAAGTACTAAAAACCAACCATCACAAGTCTTCGTCGACAATGAAAGCGCAAAACCAATTGCCGACAATCCCGTTTTCCATTCTCGGACAAAGCATATCGATGTGCGTCACCACTTTGCGCGTGAGCGCATTGGTTTGAGGGAAATTGATGCTCTACGATTGACAATGTGGCTGACACTTTCACCAAGCATTAGCCTCGTCCTGCATTCGAACTGTCATGGGATTTTTACCAAGAGTAACGTTCGCCCAGAAAATTTGTGAGAATCAGTAGGTGGGGCTGTTGAAAATGTATACCAATCATCACTATTATTTTTTACAGTTGGAGTAAGACAAAAGGTAGAAGATGGAAAGAAGGGCGGACTCCAGAATACACCACGTGCCTCACAGGTGGCTTTTGCCGCACACTACTTGTTGACATTGCTTCCTACTCTGCAGTTGCCTTCGCTAGTGAGGGTCACTGCGGCTCACAGCCAAAGACACGCCGATGTACTTCAAGTATGGTACGAAATTCGATGTCGTTGTAAGACTTCATCTGTCAATTACTGGCGTATCCTATGGAGGTATGACCACCGTTCGACGAGTACGAGCTCACCGATCCCGGTCGAGAGCTATCCTCCTCAGGTACGACAAAGAAATTTAAACCCTCCCGCGTTTTGTGCAATATTTTTCTTCTTTCGTCACAGATGGGCGAGGCCGTCAATTTGTACCATGTGCACAAACTGGCATCGATCTCAAGTTGGATGCAAATGTACGTCGTCAAGTTTGGCAAGCTACAAGCAGGGATTCCAAAAATACAATGTAATATATGAAACATTTGGCGTGAACCCGGATTACCATCATACCCCGCCAGCTGGGAAACTACCGGATAATTGCAGTAAAACAAAGTAGGAAAATGCAAAATGAAAGACTTTGACGTGGTAACTACCGGTAGAATGTACTGTATTACTATCTTATAAATAGCAAATTAAAGTGGAGCCAAAAATCAGGGGCAGAACGAAGACAGTCAAAACGCGGCCTAAGAAAAAGGGAAGCAAGCTTAAAGCCCACTAGCTCTCCATTTGCAGCTTTTTACTCTAGCCCAAAACCCTTCGTCGAGCTAACAAGAAAGTAAGTATTCGACTTCATTAATTAATGGTGCGCTAAAACGGAGTCCGGTGGTTCTGGATTACACGCTATCAATAGGCCATGTCGCATGAGCTCTAATCTGCACGTACTTAAGTAGCTGCTTCACGGTTAGCCCAAATTCGGTGACTGCTCGAAGCTCCGCGGCTTCATCTGGATCATGCCCTTTCTTGAGTTGTTACGGAGAGATCGTTGTGCGGCGAGTCATCTTCACAAATGCTCGACTCTGACAGGAACTGTAAAACTACTGCGAGTATTATGCAACCATTCTTGCTAGGATACAAAAAAACATTTGTGGTGAATCGCAGGTATCAAGCCGGATTCCGCTGCAATCCAGTTTGACGACTGGACAGTGAGCAACCTGGGACATCCAGGTTAATCACAGATGGAGAGATGTCTGATTCCCGTGCATCCAAGTCAGCATCCTCTAACTGGCCAAATATTCACGGATCTTGTAGGGCAGACCACCAGTAATCCAAGTGGAATCTCTGGCTGTCTTGCATGTTGCCCCTGATGCTACCTTCCGTATCAGAGCTGTACAGTTTCATTTGAGGTGGAAGGTTGGTGACAACTGGCTTATCCTCTCACTCTACAATCTGCTAGCTACAGCGTACATCAATACACTATGCTACAAGTTTCCTGCAGGCTCGCCACCTGCCCTGCTTAGTGTTTGGGGCTACTTCAACCTCCGGAAGACACCAGAAGAATTCGTTAGTGTGTCGTACTACTCCAACAACGTAGTACTCGACTTACTAGCTGAACCGCAGTCTTCACTACGGCTATCTGTTGTCGTCCCTAATCAAGTGTTGTGGCCGACTGTGAAGACCACGCATACCACTTTATCGTCATGGCGAAGAGGCGTGTGGTAAATGCTGATTTGAATGATGAGGGGCCCTACCAACACTCTTCGGTGGTACCAGTACCAATTTTGCACCCATTTTACCACCGAAACTGAGCTCCATTTCCCACGAGGCGTTGGTTAAGTGGAAGAAGCGGGGCACTGAGGATGAAGCTAAGATGAAATCCCACTGTCGGAGCTATGGGGAAGATTACAAACTGGCGACGCAGGGGGTAAAGGAGTCGTTCAATTTAAACCTTTTGTCGGCGTTCTGCTCGCTGCTCCTCTATAAAAACGTTGCAGACGTTACTGATGACCTATTCATAGCTGAGGTTACGATCCTGTTCGGCAAGGTCAAGAATGATGATCTGCCGTATATTAAGGCGTTGTTCGTGAAGGAACTACAGATGGATCTCAGGGAGACCGATGTAGATGCCCGCGTGCTCTCGTACTTCCAGCGTTACGCTGAAATTGCCCTCGAACATGGACTTGACGAGGTGTTTTTCTGGCGCTGATGGTGAGACTGAAAAGTTCAAACGCCTCATGTCGATCCTCGCCCTCCCGTTCGGAAGGAGAACGTAAGGAATGCTGCTCGTTGAACCCATAAAGAGACTAGTAGAAGCATGCAGAAGCTATACACGCTGGTATACGAGAAGGCAGATCTGCATGAACGCCATTTTCAGCAGAAAAAGCGAATGAGACTGATGGGGAGGGACAAACGTACGCTACTTAAACCTGCGAAGAGTACTGAGAAGGCTTTCACCCAGCTGCTAATGCTGAGCCAGTGAAGAAAAAGTTCAAGCAGAGAAACGCTGAAAGAAAGGTCGAAAAGAAGACTGACAAGAAAAAGCAAAGCAACCTACTTCGCGTAATGAGCCACATTCTCCATGTCCGAAGTGCAAAGAAAAGCGATTGTACAAAGGCGACTGATGCAGAGAAGGTCGTACTGCGTAAAAAGCTTCGTGAGGCGTCCAAGGCAAGTAAATCTCGCACGAAGAGATTAAAAAAGCTGATGTCGTCCACCGCCCGTACTGTGACGATTAATGGCATTTTGGATTTACCCTGCTGCCCCGATACTGACTCAGATCATACAGTGATCAGCCGCTCGCAGTGGAAAACATTGCTTCAAGTTGACCCAGCGGTGCAGGAAATTCATTTGGCCACACCGGTGTGTAGCCTAGCGTATGGCTCTCACCCGATTGAGGCTACTAAAAAGGCACTGCTAAATGTTTTGATCCACACGACTGCTGGACCGGGGCAGCCAACGGAAACCGTGCCGTGCCTCATCATGGATGTGGACGATGATGAATTTATCATGGGACGAGACCTGTTGACTTCTTTAGGTATTGATGTGGACCGCCAATTGGAGCAACTTGCCTCTCACGTGGATGATGAAACGAGTGGAGACTCTTTCGAGTTGGACGTTGACGAAAACAAACCCCAGCCACATGGTCAGTGACGAAGACGTTCGTGCTGCCGTTGAGGTTCAAATTGAAAGGGCCCTAAAGAAGGGATTTCCACCTGACAAAGTGGATAAGTTGCGAGTGATTGTGCACATGTATGATGTGTGGCACTCGGGGCTCCGTGACGATCCGCCTGCGCGCGTCCCGCCGCTCGAAGTGCGTTTGAAGGAGGGGCCAAACCATTTCAATGTAAGCCCCGCAAAACTCCTCCGCATGCTCGCTAATTCTTACGGGAGTTTAACACCGTGCTTGTTAAACTAGGATGGATCTACGAGAACCCTACAAGCCGGTGGGCAAGCCCCGTATTACCCGTCACAAAGTCTGAAGAGCTCATGGATATGCGTCAAACTACGGTCTACCGCGAATTCAATTCAAGAATGGACATTATGGCTGCTGTGATGCCGATACTGTCATTGGTAATGGAAAATGCACGTGGAAAAAACATTTTGGACTGTTTAATTTCATCAAGGGCTTCTGGGAGCTACATCTTGCCTAGTTCTGCCAGGAATGGCTTTCGTATATGACTGATACGAAGATCTACACTTCACGGCGTGTCCCGCAAGGTTGCAGTGATGCTGCGATTTACTTCCAAAAGACAATGGCGAAGTGTATTGCTACGCTGCTCTACAAACACCGTCTAGTATAGATTAACGACCTGTTACTCTATGCAGAAGACATCGACACGTACTTAAAGAAACTGAAGGTGTTGTTTTCACTACTGGACGAGTTCAGCCTGAAGCTCAGCGTGAAAAAGTCCAGTTTATACCAACAGGAAGTGAAGTGGTGTGGTAAGCTTATCGATGCTAACGGTGTGCGCCACGACCCTGCCCGGATTGAAACACTCCGTGCAATGCCATATCCAAGTACGGCAGGGAAGTTGGAGCAGCTTCTTTGCACCATAAACTGGATGCGTGAGGGCCTCATCGACTATGCCCGTCAAGTTGCTCCTCCCCAACACAAACAGGACGAAGGATTGGCGAAACCCCGTCGCACGAAGCGAGTGGCGGCTGGAATTTTGATCGAATTAAGTGCTAATGAGAAGACTACACTTGACAAAGTAAAGAACCGGCTGGTTTTAACTGCTACACTTGCTTTCCCCGATGATTTAGCGACTACGTGCCTGTAGACAGAACGCATCAGATAATGGTAGGACGATCATCGTGACTCCAGTCAAGGACTACGAAGCGAAGGTACCTGTGCAGGACCAGCATCATCAACTTGTGGAATGTTTAAGCGGGACTTTCACCGGGAGTCAACTTAATTGGACAGTGATTGAGAAAGAAGTGTTCCCATTTTCTCTCGCTTGTGACAAACTAGACTATTTGCTGCTAAGACCTCAGGTTTTTCGGATGTTTTGTTATCATCGCAATTTGATCCATGTCTTCGCGCCGGATGAACACGTCAAGAAGAATGTGAAAGGCAAACTGTGGCGGTGGGCTTGAAAACCGATGAACTACACCTACGTGATTGAAAATTTTGCTAGACCTCAGAACGTTTGGGCCCTGGAATCACGCTACTGGCACTGTAACAATCAGGAAAATTTGCTCACCTCCACCTACATCTCACCAGGTGCCAATTACGGTGGCGACGGAGCTGAGCATTTCGACGCTTCACCCTCTGGATGATGCAAGATTTGTGTGGCCAACGTTCGCGGAGATTTCACTTCTCCAGTTCCGTTACGATCCCTCACGAGCCGAGCGTACTGACGCTGGTGTTCTCGCGCTCAATAACCGGGTCTGGATCCCTGTGGAGGCGAAGGACCTCATCCTACGATTGTTCATCATTGCACATTGTGGCGCACACCGCGAAATTGCCGCCATAGTGGAACGCATCCCTCGATTGTTTGCGCTGGAGAACCTGCGCTCCTTGGCGTCCACATTTGTAAGCCAGTGTTGTCGGCGCCTACATTCAAAAAGGGGACTATCATCCCCAGGCATTGTGGTGAAACGTTCGCTTGCAGTACACGCAATGGTTACCTATATTTTGATTTCCTTTCGATGGGTAAAGGCTTTGAAGACTCCAAATACATCCTGGTGCTCAAGGATCCGGCCTGTGTGCTGGTGACGGCAGATACAGCCGACAGCGCCGTGGCGGTTGAAGCGTTCCTTTACTGGCATTCTCCGTTTGGGCTGCCGCCTAGCTGCATCACAGATCAAGGCTCACACTTCAAAAACGAAGTGGTGAGCGAACTCTCACGACGACTGCGAATGCAGCAGGCGTTCACGCCCGCCTACTGCCCGTGGGTGAAAGGGTCGGTAGAGCGCGCAAACAGAGACATTCTCCAGGTGATCCAAACAATGATACTGGAGTACAAGATCGCTCATCGCGACTGGGTCTACTTGATATCAATGGTACAATCGAGCCTCAATTACACAGCGGTGCCATCACTGGGTAATAGAGCCCCCGTGGAGTTGTTTACTGGATTACCGTGTCCGACACCTCTCAAAGAGTTCTACCTGCCTGATACTGAGGTGTTCAAGGAGGTGCCGCGTGTGACAAGGTCGATGGTTTTCTTGATGCCTTGCGCAGCAGTATTAACGCCATGCACAAGGTGGTTGAGAATCAACGTTTGAAGCAAAGGATGCTGAACAAAAAACGCGAGCATGGGGGAAACGCTGTTAGCTTTACGGAGGGCGACAGCGTCAGCGCTCGAGAGTGGATGAGAAAGCGAGTAACAAGTCACTCGTGACTTCGGGAGGGCTCCGTAGACGCGTTGTACAGGCAGACGCACATTCGTTCGGGGTGAAGGACAGCAGTAGAGGCGATGATTCGTTCGTCCGAGCCGTCGAGTCTGGCGACGACTCGATGGAAACTGGAGGAGGAGCTACCGCCTCCAAGCGACTGGCACTGATCTACAAAGCACTGTGGTTGAAGTAAAGATAAGTTTGTAGATCCAATAATACCTGACAAGTCGGCAACATACGTAGCGCTACAAATTGTGATTACAATCTACAGTAGACTGTAGACTTGCCGCACATCTTACAGAAAGTATCAATTCAATCGAAGCTCTGACTTCTGTAATGTTGTGAAACGTCAGCCTTTTTTAGTATCCCAGCATAACCGTCAGAAGCTCTTAGAACCTAAGGGTCGAGAATAATTCATCACGGAATCTTGTTGACCTCATCCGGGGTGGCGCGCTTGCTCCAATAGGTTAAGTACGATTTGTAGATCTCATAAGGAGGAGCACCAAGCCCCCATCGGTGGTCATTATAGAAAACCTTTCCAACAACTTGACCAGGCCAGAGACCCTCGTTTTTCCACTTCCCAAACTGAACAAGCTGCAGCTTCTTGGCGATTGTTTTCGTGCTCTTCGATTTTGTTGCCTCGTGTATCATTGTCGCAAGGGTATCATCCTTGTAGTTGAGCGAAAGAGTCGCGAACATATTTGCCGCTGATCCTTTTTTTGACATTCGAATAGAGAACGTCGCCCACTCCTTGAATTGTGGGGAAGATTAAAAACCCGCCTCATCCTTCACCTGATTAAGTTTCAATTTCCTGAAAGCATCGTCCGTGGTGACACCAGTTTTTAGCCAGCTCCGGATCTTATTGTTTGTGGCCGTGGGGGCCCAAGCCGCAATCGTGTCGAGGCCAGGGATATTAAAATTAAACCCTCTCTCGTCGTCGTCTTGGCCATCGGTTCTCAAGAGTTTACGACCAAAGATGCCATTCTGACCCTAACGAGCCGATGATGGGACTGCGGGTTGGCTTGTCATCTTGCCGTCTGTTGTCATTGACGCAGCATCTTGCGCTGCAACCACGACAATGACAAATAGCTGTAGTGCGTAGAGCAGCATCGTCAGTTCTGAAACTTCGAGTCTTGTTTGGAAAATTGAGAAATGGGAAAAGGAAGGGAAGGGAGTCTAATGTGCCAGGCAGCTAATACCAGTGTACTGTATTGAAGCTGCTCGTCGAAGACAATCCCCGTGACAAATGCACTGGTTAAGGTTGGTGCAAAACGATCGTCATCATTTTTTTTCTCACTAAACTGCTTCGGACCTGCCCAATCGTCAGTGTTTTTCTAGATTTGTACTGAAATAGCAACGGTTAATAGATACGTCTTCGCAAGATGAATTTGATGTTAATCAAATTAAAATTTGTTTCTCGAACGAGCGGTGTTTTCTGCATATGCTGGTACGAGGTAAGAGGAACGAGTGACCCAGTTTAGCAAGAATATTATTAACTGAGAAAAGAACCCCTCAAAAAATAGGAATGATGTCCCGTACCCGGGAACGGAGGGGTCATTCCAGGAGCTCTGCCTCCCGTCGGGATGACTCGAGACCCTGGAATCACTCCTCACTCCGCCGTCCCGTCAGGGTGGTTCCCGTTGAACTCAACCACGCACGTGCCCCGGACCGAGCCCGTTAGGGTGGCCCTATAAGGGGCCCCAGAACGCCGTAGTCTTGGCTCCGTGGGACCAAAAGCACCTCGCGACATCAAGCCCTTTCCCAGAAGCTCTCCGTTGTCCCACGAAGGCCGACAACAAACGAAGTGAATCCTTCCTTTTTCTAATATGTAGTGTAGTGTATGTAAGGTCGAGAAGGTGTTAGGCCTCTCTTCCGGTTAGCTCTCAGTCTAATATTTCCCTCCTTCTACTCAAGAGGAAGCCAAGCCAATCAACAAACTTTTATTTTCAACTCTCTAGTGTTCCTATCTACCGTTCCTGCAGCCACTGAACAAGACCGTACTCCCTGAACAGCCGCGGACTACCCGACCCTTGAAGGAAGAGGAGGTATACGACATCGGGTGGAGAAGCAGGGTAGTCTGCTAGCTGGAGAAGGTCTTGCTCCAAGTGAAGTCTCGCGGAGAACGTCAGAAGGAAGGACAAGATGTCGGCTACTAGCAACAGAGAAGATGAGAGCGCCACTGTCCGGGAAGAAGAAGGCCCGACCGAGAGTCTGCCTTCGAGAATGCGACTCAGTCTGTTGACTACGCAAGGCCTCCAAAACGTGCAGAATATCATAGACCAAGCGGCTAACCGACTTGGGGGGGAACAACTCTAGTGCTGGTGTCGAGCCACCCGCGGACGCTTTGGGCTCCGGGGTCCCTGCGACCTTCACTTCGGAAGAGTTGGACTCGATGCTGACCCTGAACGGCGGAGGCGGATGAGGTACGGTGCAAGGCTGGCTTAACTCCCTCAACTGGTTGAGATCCATGGCCCCTCCTGAAATTGCCGCCGCTATGGAGAGAACTGGTGGGAACGGTCTCGTGGGGACACCCCCTCCTACGACTCGAGTAAGGACTGCAATCCCGTCGTACCAAGGTTTTACAATCCGAACCCCGAATACGTCATATGGGCAGGACTTCAACCCGTTCTTCTCCCTACCAACTGTCCCTGAAAACGGTGGACGTGCTTCCCCGGCAAGTATTCCTCCGAAGACCTCTAACGCTCCTCCTTGGGGTCTCCAGCCCTCGGTTAACTTGCGAGGTGGCGGGGAGAACGCTCCAGCAGTAACCGTTCCCGTTCCTCAGAGGGTTCCTTTCCAGACCTCGTCGCCTACCGTTCAAATTCCTATCCAAGGCCCGGGGTCTCGAACTTCGATTACCAGTGGAGTCGCGTACGGAGTCGACCCTACGAGAACAACCCGAGCTTCACAAGGAAACGGAGGAACTACGGCTTCTGCCGGAACCCATCAGGGTCTTGCGTATGAGGAATATGGAGGTAACTCCTACTACTCCTCGCCTACGTATGGTAATACGCCTTCGACTACTAGTGGCCAGTATGGTATGCCCACTAACATCCGAAACGCTATTCGCATGCTCCAACCCTTTTACTCGGAAGGAGCGTCGGTTGAGAAAGCTAGATTCTTCTGGGAGGCCTTCGAGAACGCCACTATCGGGCTGGACGAACCCCTGCGTCTTAGCGCTTTCAGGGAGTGCTTGAAAGGCAAGGTCGGCGAAGATTGGTGGATGTACTCGCGCATCAACAGCTTTGAGGCTCTGAGAACTCGGTTCCACAACCAGTTCATCAGTCAGACCCCTTTGCAACTGATTGAGAACCTGAAGAACACTAAACGACCCAGGGGAATGTCCGCCGAAGTGTGGGGCGACATTATTGCAAGTCTCTGCGATGATGCTCAGTGCTACGACACTCAGATGCGCTACCAGTACTTCTTGTCTGGACTTCGGAACCGAGATTGGAGGAACGCTCTCACCACGACAATGATTGACTCCATCCCTGCGGCTGTGGCCATGCTGCTCCTTAAGAATATGCACCGTCCGGTTGAAGACGACTCCGAGTTCGACAATGTGCCGTCCCCTAAAGCTTCCCAAGAGAACGCTGTCCTCGAACGCATGATGAACATGATGCAGCAGACGCAGAATCTACTCGCTCAGCAACAACAGCAACAACTTCAACAGCAACAGCAGTTGATGGAGCGTCCTCTGACGACCGCCTATGCTTCCCCAGCGATGAATGTAGCTGCTGCCTACTCTCCTCCTAATCCGAACCCCTCTCTGCACTATCAACCTACCGGAACGCTTCCTATTACGCCTATCAGGGGCGTTCGTGTGGGTCCGGACTTGCGAACCCAAGATGGTCTTCTCGTGTGCGGTCGGTGTCACACTCTGGGGTGTAGTCGAATTCACTGTCGCCGCGGCAAAGCCACCTGTCCTCACTGTAAGGAAGTGGGTCACATCGGTCCTGAATGTGAGCGTGACCCTCCTAGCGGATTTCGGAACACACAGCCGAGGAACGGACGCAAGTGCTTCCTGTGTGATGAATCGGGTCATATGTTGGCGGAGGGCCTTTAAAGACGTCACTGAAGAGACTTGGCGGTCCGACAGGGGCGACGGTGGGACCTGTCCTAGGACAAGCGCCCAACCAGCAAGGATGGGGGCGAGAGGGAGGGGAAGGGAGTGTCGCTCCTTCCTCTTGTCTATGGATCGACACAAATGGGAACACTTTGAACTCCGCGGAGGAGTCGACCAAGAGGTATGAAGTGTGTCCTGTTGGAGGTGGGATGAGTTCCGCCTTACCGGAAAAAAATGAAACGAACGTAAGCAATGAGCATATGACGAGAACTGAAGAAATACTGCCGTTTGAGCATGGAGGACGTACGGTGCCCGTGTGGAACGGGGTATCGGTAGTCTCAAACCCCAACGACTGTTGGAAGACGGAGGGAGAAGCGTCTGTAAAAGAGGTAGGCTCGGGACCCGTATGGGACGATTCCGCTATAGCTGCGAACGTCGACGCACGCTCCAATACGAACCTGAGAATGGTTACGAGAGATGACCACGAGAGCGAAATCGAAACAACGAGCAAAAAACTAAACAAGGAAGGAGAGACGAAAGAGCCCCAACTTCAGGCGTCCTCAACGGAACGAGACTACCCGTCGACGTCAACGAACCACAAGAGTGTGGTTTCGAGCGTGCTCGATCAAGACGAGGAAAAAGGTGAGTCCAATAACGGCCCTATACAGGAGGTGTTACTCCCAGATGTGAAGGGGGTACTCGAAAGCCCAACCCGAGACGAATACGGGGCTACCGAAGCTAGAGTGCCAGTATCAAAGACGGAACCACGCGAGCAGGAGAAAGACGTGACCCCTCCTGAGAGAGACGACGCTTTCGAAAGGGACTCTGAGGACGTCGCCAGTGCTAAGTCTCCAAAGGATGAACTGGAGAAGGAGCCTTCCTTCGCGAGGGTACTCACCAAAGAAGAACTAGATACGTTGGAAGAAGGTAAGCCATCCGAGCTGGCTAAGGAGAAAGAAGAATATGACAAAGAGCTCGAAGAACGACTGTTTCCTCTCGATGAAGTCGAACTGAAGCGCCAGTTAGTTGAGAATGCGGAACAATCGAAGGAATTGTCTCTTGCCGAGTTGAGTGACTTACTAGGCATTCCCGAAGAACAACTAGTGAGGACCCGAGATTCTTCCCCCGGTCGGCTATCAACTCCTGAGTACTGGTTGGAATGGTTCCAAAAGACACTAGCCTCGTCCGGAGAAGCGAAGCGAGCCAACCGAAATTTCCAAGAGGAAAAGCCAGTACGGATCAACTCTGTGACGTCGGACGACTCCGATTACCGCGATGAAGGAGGAGGGACCGCGACGAAGAGGTTCTCGTGGCAGGACGCGCCAACGACGATAGTGCACTTCCCGGAGCTGAGGGTCCCTCCTCTACCAGGAGAAGAGTGTCCCGCGGACCCCTCTGTAGTGGAAGACAATATCGCGCTAACCCTGGGAAGTTCACCCAAAAGGCCCTCCGACCTCGGTGAAACCGAGTACGAGTTGCTGGACTCTCGCGGTATCGTGCCGGACCCTTGGCGAGCCATGGTGCGACGAGCAGTATACTTCCTCGTTAAGGCAGAAGCTTCAAGTGGGGGTGACTGGTGTGAAGGGTGTATTGGCGAAGGATCACTAGAAGAAGAAAAGAAAGATGACTCCCCGCCCCCCTCTAGGCTCCAAGATCTCCTAAGCCGGATCGAGGACTGGATCAATAGCCTCACTGTTCCCACTGACTCGCGATCGAAAGAGTTACTGACTAAAAATATTGCGGACCTTTACGAGGAGGAGGCTGACCAACTTCGCTTGAAGATCCTCGAGAGGAGTTCACCTGCCGACTCTGTCGTTGGAAAGATCCTGCTCCTAGGGGCTCTCCAGCGCCGAAGATAGTCAGTTTCGACTGCTCCTCTCTATTCGGTAACCGTACCGAAGCCCTCGGACCGAACTGTTCTTCACGAGATAAGGAAAACGGGTTGTACGGCTATGTGAAAGTCGTCGCTGACGCTCCAGAACCTCGCCCGAAGCCAGGCCTGGTGGAAGTACCGAGCTCTACTAATAACTGGTCTACTGACGAGGACGAAGGAATCGTTCCCCTCGGCAAGCGAGTGATCGGATCGGTGGGGGGCGTGGAAGCTCTATCGTGGGGGTTTATCGAGAGCCTCCCGGCCGAACTTCTCATCGACTCCGGAGCCGTAGCGTGCCTAGTGCATAGGCGGGTATTGAAGCGTCTCGGCTTAACTAACTCTCCTCTAATGCCCTACGTTGGCAGTCTGAACGGTGTGTCCGGGTCTGCGCTCGATATAGAAGGAGTAATCTACTTGCCGGTGACATTGGGCTCTGTCGAGAAGAGAATACCGTTTGCCGTTGTACCTAAACTACATGTCGACGCTATCCTGGGCACCAACGCTCTCAAGGACTTTCGCGCCGTGGTGGACTTGGACGAGAATACAGTCACACTAAAGGACACGAGAGAGGTGTTCCCTCTGGGGTCTCCTCGGGTGGAAGAGTCTTACCTGTCCCGCATCTCATCTACCATTCGAATCTACCCTGGTGGACAAGCACTAGTAGTTGCGGAGGTGCAAGGTCAACTGAGCGACGGGACCACCGTCCTCATAGAGGGGCTTTCTGCGCTGGATGACTCCATTAAAGTTGCTAGGACCCTGTGCACTGTGTATAACGACCTAGTGATCGTGGAAGTATGCAACCCCTCTATCGAGAACACCGTCGTCAAGAGAAGCACCCGATTGGCGAGTGTTACGGTAATCCCAGCGTCGGCGCTTCAGCAAGGAACCGCTGTGAGTGTAAAGCACGGAACCGCCCTGCCCGGCGAGGCCCAGACTAGGGACCAAAGAGCTCAAGACCTGTGGATCCACTCGGTCATTAGCGCCTCTAATTCGACGGCCGAAGTCGCTCAAGAATCCATACCAGGGGTGGACAAAGTACTCAAGGAGGAGCTCTACGTCGACCTGGACGAGTCTAAATTGGGGAGCGAACAGAAGAGAATATTCACGGAGTTCCTCCAACCGTTCAAGGACATGTTCGTCGAAACTACGATGCGCCCCGGACGGACGAACCTGCTCGAGTTTTCTATTGATACTGGAGAGCACTCGCCTATAAAGCAACCCCCTTACCGAGTGTCCAAGGCGGAAGGAGATGAGATGGAATCCGAGATACAAGAATACTTAAGGCAAGAACTCATACGACCCTCTTCTAGCCCTTGGGCGAGCCCGGTGCTTATGATCCGCAAACCTGACGGCGGGATACGGTTCTGCATCGACTATCGAAGACTGAACGCTGTGACTATCAAGGACTGCTACCCGATGCCGCTCATCGATGACATTCTAGATGTACTCGGCAACGCTAAGCTGTTCTCTGCGATGGACATCGCATCCGGCTACTGGAATGCCCCAATGGCTGCTGATAGCGTGGAGAAGACTGCCTTCACCTGCAAATATGGTCTCTTCGAGTGGCTCGTAATGCCGTTCGGGCTGTGTAATGCCGTACCGGCCTTCGAACGACTGATGGAGACTGTGCTTGTTGACCTTAAGTGGCGGACTTGTCTAGTGTACCTCGACGCCTGCGTGGTCTTCAGTGAAGACTTTCCTACCCACCTAGTACGACTAAAACAAGTCTTGGAACGGTTCCGGTCGGCGGGATTCAAGCTCAAGATGAAAAAATGCAAGTGGGCACGCGACCAGGTATCGTTTTTGGGTCACATCGTCACTCCGTCTGGCATATTGCCCAACCCCGAGAAGGTCAACTCGGTGATGAACGTGCTCAGATTGCACGACTTGCACACTGTGAGGGCGTTCCTGGGTTTGACTAGTTACTTCAGGCGGTACATCCCGGGGTACGCGGCCATATCGGCCCCAATCGAACGGCTTAAGATGAAAGGGGCCCGATTCTTCTGGAGCGGCGACTGCGAGGCCGCTTTCCTGCAACTAAAGCGTAAGCTGGTGGAACCTCCCATCCTGGTGTATCCCGACTTTTCGAAACGCTTCCATCTATATGTGGACTCGTCTAAGCTAGCTGTAGGGGCGTGCTTGATGCAAATCGTGGAGGGGCGCGAGAGAGTCGTGGCCTATGCGAGCAAGCTACTAGTTGGCTCCGAGAAGAACTGGGTCCATAAGGAGGACGATACGTCGGAGATCGAGTGCTGGGGTATCGGTTGGGCCACGCGCAAGTTCCGCTGCTACCTGGACCGTTGCGAGTTCGACCTATACACGGACCAAAAAGCTTTGACGTGGGTATTCAACGAAAGTAATCGTACGAGCAACGCTAAGCTGGCTAGGTGGGCCATGGAGTTGTCTCAATTACGTTTCAAGGTGTTCCACAAGCCTGGTACTTCGATGGGTCATGTGGATGGTCTGTCCAGGCTGCATACCCAAACCATCAATGTTATCTCTATGGCGGAGCTACTTAACGATGCTGACGAGTCCCCTCCTAGTACTGTCGAAGTCGGGAAGACTACGACTCTCGACTCGACTCTGCTCCCTTCAGGGACCTTGCCCGAGGACGCTGGCGAAACTAGACCCGAGCCGTTCCCCAACGAAGAAGAGGTTACCGACCAACTCCTAGTGTCCCCCGTTGATGTGTTCGGGTTACAACAAACTCGCTTCGTGGAAGAACAGAAGAGGACACCCTGGATCCAAGCTATGATAGCGTTCCTTAGCGATGGAGCTCTAGCTCTGGACCCTCAAATGCGCACCAAAATCCTGCTGATGGCCCCTAACTACTCGGTAAAGAACGGAGTACTCATGCGTCGCGTACACCTGAAGGCTCGCGCTGGACCGGCGTCTACTCTTGAAGTTCCTGTGATTCCCCTGCCTTTCATATCGACGGTACTACATCACTGTCATAAGGATGTACTTGCCGCTCATGTCGGAGTTACTAAGACGCTCGACAAAGTGCGCAAGCACGCTTACTGGCACGGGTGGAAGAAGGATGTGGCCGAATACGTTCGGGAATGCACCGTGTGCGGCAGTGGTAAAGGCTATCGCCCTTGGAGAAATGGCCGAATGCAGAGGATGCCCGTACAAGAACTATCCGGACCTTTCTCGCTATTAGTGGTGGACGCCATAGCTCGTGTTAGTGGCTACTCCTCGAGGCAACAAGTTCATACTCGTCTTCGCCGACTATTTCACTCGA
This sequence comes from Phytophthora infestans T30-4, assembly GCF_000142945.1. Taxonomy (NCBI): domain Eukaryota; phylum Oomycota; class Peronosporomycetes; order Peronosporales; family Peronosporaceae; genus Phytophthora; species Phytophthora infestans. The sequence continues at coordinate 1,959,827 of NW_003303739.1, read as the reverse complement.
TGGGTCGAAGCGTTCCCAGTGGCCCGCTTGGACACTGTAACGTTCGTGGAAGTTATGGTGAACGAAGTGATCTCGCGGCACGGAGTCCCCGAGAAACTACTGAGCGACCAAGGATCCAACTTCATATCGAACCTGGCACGATCCTTCTACGAAACACTCGGGATCAAGAAGTTGTTTGGAGCTGCTTACCACCCTCAGACTCAGGGGCTAGTCGAACGCTTCAACGGCACGCTGATCGGGATGCTTAAGATGTATGTCAACGAAGCTCAAAACGACTGGGACTTATATCTTCCCCGAGTACTGCTCGCATACCGTTCGTCGTATCACGAGGCCCTTAAGGACTCACCATTCTTCAGCCTGTATGGCCGGGACCCGGTGTTACCTCTGGACCTCGCGTTTCTTAACACGAACAACGGATGGAAGCGTAACGAAGTCGCTAGCTACAGACGAAAGCTATTCTTATCTCTACGAGATACGAGACGATTAGTAGAGCACCAACTCTTGAAGGCCCAGGGCAGACACGAGCAACGACTGAGCAACCAAGTGCCGGTTAAGTTCAAGGAGGGAGACCCGGTGTGGGTCTACCAGTACTTCCGAGCTCGTCGCGGGGAAAAGACCACGAAGAAACTCGCTTTCGCGTGGCATGGTCCGTACCGTGTGGTCGGGATCGTGGGAGAGAACTCCTATCAAGTAGCCATCCCTTCACACCCCAACCGGGTCGTGACCATTAACGTCAATAGGTTGAAACGTTTTCAAGGGCGGTGGAGCCGACCGTTCCCGTCTGAAGTACCCGAGGGAGTCCAGTCGAGTCCGGGTGTAGACGACGACGGACCTCTATCTGAAGAAGACCTCCCCTCTACTAGCTTCGTAGTGAGACTCCTGATTGGAGGGGAAGAGACGGTCCTGACCGGAGTTCCTTGCTCTGTGATCGACATAATCGCCCGACGCAAAAAGAACCGTGAAGAGCAGTTTCTGGTGTTGTTAGCTACTTACGAGACTCTTTGGAGACCACGAAACACACTATTGCCCACCTACGCTGCTCTGATAAAGGCGTTCGAAGAAACCCGTCGTCGGGAAGGAGACCTACCAGAAATACGTCGCAGCGCGCGGTTGGAAGACGCTAACGCCGCCGTTGACGAAGAAGAGCTACTCTTCTAGGGAGAGGGAATCGTGGCGGGTCGATCCAATGAGCCAGAGTAAACTCACGACCCCGCCTCCCTCGAAAAGTGTCCTAAAGAACACTTTTTACGACTTTGTATATTTTTGGATTCTACTTCACAAGTGGCTGATCTCCTACATACCAAAAAGAAAAACAATCTTACCGCGATCTCAAGAAGAAAAAAAAACGAAAACAACAAGTGGGGAGGAATCGTGGTGAAAAACAAAAAGAAACTTAAAAAGGAAGACGATGCCAGTACTCTTACTCTCATCCAGTGAGGAACGGTTCTGGAATGGTACGAATCAATAACTTCTCGACGGCCTCTCGTTAGGCTGTTTTGTCGGACTTTTTAGCCGGCGAACTAGGAGCTGAATGCTCACCCGGCGAACTCGACTTCCGAGGTGCTGACGGGGACCGCGAGGCCGAGCGTCCCTTTGGGGGCACTGCCTTCTTCAAGGAAGACACCGAACGCGACCGCTTACGCGTGCCGTCCCGCGACGCTGGAGCTGACGGAGGAGTCGGCGCTTTGCCTTCGGTCGGTTTGTCGGAAGTGACTTTACTCCCCTTCGCGTGCGAAGGTGATCCTGCTTTGTCCCGCCGGGACTCCCTACTCGTCTTGGTGGCTGAGGACTTCGACCGAGCGTGCGAAGGTGATCTTGCTTTGTCCCGCCGGGACTCCCTACTCGTCTTGGTGGCTGAAGACTTCGTCGGAGACTTCGACCGAGACGCAGGACGCTCCTCCGAACGTGCCCGACGGGACTTCTTGCGCACTGGAAACTTCGATCGTGACCGTAAAGGAGAAACAGAACGTTCTGGCGAAGCAGCGCGCGCTTTGAGTTTGCCTTTAGCGCGTGAAGATGAAAGTGACCGCTTGCGCGACGAGCTTAATCGAGGCTTCTTCAGGGAGGTAGAACTGCGAGACGGGGAACGGGAACGCTTCGCGCGCTCTTTCGCCCTCTGAGACTTGTGAGAGAGCTGTAGCCGCTTGTTGGGAGGCTCGTCGTCCTCCGAACTCTCGTCGGAACTAGAAGAAAGGCGCAGCGTCTTCTTAACAGGACGGAGTTCTTCAGAGTCGCTCTCGGCTTCATCCTCCTCGTAAGCCGACTCTTCCTCACTCGCTTCCTCCCAAATCGCCGTGTAAGTGCCGTCCGTACGCTCATACGCCGCGTATCCCGCCGAGTCAGCTTCAGACGCATCCAAAGGGGTTACCTTGGGTGTTCGAAGAGCTCCTTTCTCCCGTTCGCGCGAAAGCTTGGCAGTCATCTTCTGAAGACGCGAGCAGTGACTAAGTGCATACCAGACTCCCTTCGAACGACCCCCTACCCAATGAGGTTCATGATCCTCCTTCGACTTAATGTCCAGCAGAACGAGGGCCAACGCCCGGTCCGTGAGCTGACTGTCGGGCTTCGAGCTATTTGGGTATGCTCCAACAACTCCGGGATGGTCGTGAAACCTCCCTCGTCGATCCGGAACGGCTTGAGAGCGTTCTTCACTTTTCGCGAGTACGCTCCTGAGTCGCGCGAGTACAGCTTAGACAAGTTGTCGATGACGGGGCCATTGTAGGACTTGGCGTCTGGGGCGTTCCGACCAGGCTGTCCTCCCATCCACATAAGGCGACGACGGTGCGCGCAGCTCTCGAATAGACGAAGGAAGCCGAAGTAGCCCCAGGTCTCGATACAAATGCTCAGGAACCAGACGCGTGCGACTACCGCCGCCATCTTAGCCTTGCACCGCTGAGTCTGCGCGTTGGAGGTCCTCAACGGGACGTTCGCCTGCCAATCCCAGAACTTGGAACGGTTCTCGTTCCAGAAGCACCAGTGAGAAGCGTGCACATGCGGGTACTCTTGCGGGTTGTACCACAGGTGCGAGCCCGGCCACGGATACGCCAGCTGGTACGGTTCCTGGCCTAGCTCGGCCGCCTCGTAGTAAACCCGTTTCAGATCATCAACCACGGGAGAAGGAGTCGTGTCCGACAGCTTGAATAGGTAACGCGAACGAAGACCACGGGTGACTCGGACGCTTCTTGCCGGAACGAGGACTCTCCGTGACCGTCTTCTTCTTAGTCGAGCCAGTGCTGATGCTCTTGAGCGGAAACCGACCATCTTGTGTGAAGCGGGGGTGCCGAGGCGGCTTCCCGCGAGTCGGTTGCCGAGGCGGCCTGGGCATGATAACTACCGGCCCCGTCAGAGCGTCCGAAGCCTTCCCCCTATCGTCCAAGATCGCGGCGTCGATGTCGTCCAGAAGCTCGAGGCCGATGGAGCTAGCGTTTACGGCCAGGACGTCTCGCATGAGGATCCAGAAGCGCTCGTCGGCTGGAGTGTCATCTGAACAAGAACCGTCGGAGTCCGAAGACTCCACGTTCCAGACGGCCTTGAGTCGACGCGTTGCCGTTCCACGCGTGGTGCCCATACTGAGGTGGTGAGGAGAGAGGGCGCCGAGGGTTGCGTCTGTAGTCGGGGCCAAATTGCCAAATGAGCAGGAAGGCTGCCCGTCGGTACCTGGACCCTGGTCCTGTCTCTCTCTCGAGGTTCCTGAGATAACTGTATATTGGGTGCAAGAGAGACTCCTGAAAAGGGCGAGGAATCGGAGTTCTCCTTTCCCAGCTACTGGACTTGACAGATGGGTGGCGACTAAGACGGATGGAGGTCGAATGACGTCGAGAAGAGTCGCCAGGGGTGTACTCAGTTTCTTATTTGCCGAGTGTACTCCCGTCTAAATGGAGCCCCATACTAGTGTTTTCTACGAGTACGCCCGCTGGGAGCTGTGGCCCGTGTACGTAGGGGCTGTAACGGTCTGGGTCCTAACGACTCCTCTACGTAGCGTTACCTGGGAGTTCTTGGTCCAAGTGTGGCGTGTGATCAAGTTGAACTGCGAAATTTGGAGCGACTGTGCGTCGTTATACCGAGACGTACTTCAGGCAAACGAACTTCGTCAACTTCGGGGTGCTACCTACGCGTATGCAGTGTGGAGCGCGCTATTTGCTGTGCCTCCTATTGTTCTACTCAAAGGAGAAGAGAGGTATGGTCGCTATGGACGGATGTTGCGGAGTTGGTGGATCGCCTGCAAAGTGACATTCTCCGACTACATCCCCGAAGTCCTCCTCCGTACAAGAGATTCGAGTATACGCTATTGGTACGCTTTCTGGGACGCTCTCAAGGCCACATGGATGCGCCTGTACGCGGTGGGAGAAGCCACCTGCTGGCTAGTACTACTATGCCTGTCTCTACTGCTGTACATCCCGGTCAACGCCTTCGATCTGGTGGAGTTCGTACTCCTGGGACCAGTGGGAGTGAGGACTGTACTATTGCTCCTACTAGCTACCAACTACTGCCTCGAGTGGACCGGCTGGAGTCTCGCCGACACTCTTGTCGTGGTGGTCGCTGGCGTGGTATCTCACGCTTGTCGTCAATACGACGAGGGGAGCCCCCTCCGATCTGTCTCCCCTAAGGTGCTGGTCGAGCTAGCATTGACGAGTACCCGCCGCAACGCTTCTCAACGTAGTATGGCCGAGGCTCGGAACATCGAACGTCTGCGGGTCGACAACGATGTCGAGGTGCTATATGACTTTCAAGCCGCCGACCCAAACTACGTTGAGGACCGCTCCGAGGACTACCCCGAAGCGTTCCAACCTCCCCTGTCTGAAGAAGTTGCTAACGACGGAGTCTATAGTACTAACGTGAGAGATGTACGCAGAGGAACCGTTCGCCGAGGACGACGAACGACAAGTCGGGGAGGATGTCCCGTACCCGGGAACGGAGGGGTCATTCCAGGAGCTCTGCCTCCCGTCGGGATGACTCGAGACCCTGGAATCACTCCTCACTCCGCCGTCCCGTCAGGGTGGTTCCCGTTGAACTCAACCACGCACGTGCCCCGGACCGAGCCCGTTAGGGTGGCCCTATAAGGGGCCCCAGAACGCCGTAGTCTTGGCTCCGTGGGACCAAAAGCACCTCGCGACATCAAGCCCCTTCCCAGAAGCTCTCCGTTGTCCCACGAAGGCCGACAACAAACGAAGTGAATCCTTCCTTTTTCTAATATGTAGTGTAGTGTATGTAAGGTCGAGAAGGCGTTAGGCCTCTCTTCCGGTTAGCTCTCAGTCTTATATTTCCCTCCTTCTACTCAAGAGGAAGCCAAGCCAATCAACAAACTTTTATTTTCAACTCTCTAGTGTTCCTATCTACCCTTCCTGCAGCCACTGAACAAGACCGTACTCCCTGAACAGCCGCGGACTACCCGACCCTTGAAGGAAAAGGAGGTATACGACAGTGATAGACTAGTTTTGGTTGACGCATGCTGAGCGTGGTAAGCAAAATCTGCGTTTAAACGTGAGTAAGCGGCTGTAAGGGTCTCTCCTACGACACGGTTACTGAAAACAGCACAGACTTATATTAGTCGGGGAATAAAGCCAAAAAAATAGTACTACAGTAGCACATTTTAGCGTCGATAAATATATTATCAGTAAATCAATTAAATGGCGTCAATTTATCAATAGATTGTTTAGTTTTTTTATATTTCGTCTCGAATTCATCTTACCCCTATAGTGGAGTCTGGTGTCCGTCTGTCCGTCCGAGGGTAGGTTATAAAATGTAACGCAAATGCGGGCGTTCTACTGGCTGCCGAGCGCAGCGAAGGCGGCTCCAATTGGCTAAAATTGCATTATGTGGTGTACACACTGTATGTGGTCTACACATCGTACTTAAATGCACCGCTCAAATTTCATTTTGCTCTCATTTTCAGCTGCGGCTCGCAAGGCCACACAAAGGGCGCTGCCTGTGCATGCGTTAATTAGCATTAATAGGAGGCGCCGACGTGCACACACATACAATATCGTCGTAGGAGCTGTTGAATTTTTTTGTAGGTCCTGGTGACTTATATTTATGCCTCAATCGAAACTTTAGTAGCTATTGGATATAGAATGATAATTTAGGCTTCATAGTACTTTTCTAAAAATCAAACTCACAATATGTTTTGAGTAGTACTATTATCAAGACATTTCATATTTTTCCTTGCAGCTATTTGTAGTAGTAGTACACATAGTTATTATATCAGCGTTCGATAATAAATCACAATTCTATTACTATTTAAAAAAATGTGAATACTTTAAAAAAAGATTATCGTGCCCTGCACCCCACACTGCCTCCGGAAAAAAGTGTCATCTTCCTTTGTATTTGCGCGCGTAGTGTGCGACCTTCAGATATTGTGCAGACTTTCCAACAATATATGTAGCGTACATCAAACAAAATGGGAACAGCTATTGTGTTTAAGTTAACGCGGAGGCACGTGACTAAGCAAGAGCATGAAGCACGAAGGAACATCAACCCACACTATGTAGACGATGGGTTAGAAGAGCAACACGAAGCACGGAAGGCAACGGACGATGGCTGAAGACTTAGCCGATGCAAACCTCGAAGTTGTTGAGTAGCGTGAAAGACGGAAGAGCACACAGCCATGAAAAGTACAGAACGACAAGAATATGACGGGAGCGTACGGGCCACAGAAGGGAACTAAATCCATAGACACCCCAGCATGCTGAAAAGCACGGGTTACGAAAGAGCACGCACGCTCGAAGCCACGGTAGAACACGTAACGGTAATAGTGCACGGACAGAAAGTCTCCCATAGCACCACGGTTGAACACGAAGCACAGTCAGCAGACCAAACATGAGCCCGCGGGAGACCATAAGCGGGATATCACCGGGTATTGGGACACGATATAAGGTTAGAACCGGAGCTCACCGAGTATCACAGCACGATACTACGGTAACTAGCGATTGCATTGACGAAAGACCAACCGCGACACTACAAGTTAGCACGATAGCATGGACTGTGCCACTAAGCCATGGGAGAACGCAGTCGCGGAGCTATACACGGAAAATCACAGCGCCGCAGAGAACGATACCAGTGTTTAACCTGAGCTTTCCGAGCCACGGAGGACAGTACTACATTAGAACTAGATTGCACGGACGGCGGACCAGCCACAAAATAAACGGGGAGGTGGGCGCTTGGGGAGACCACGACTGAACACTGTGGAGCACGATGCCATTGTAGAACACGATAACACGGACAACGCAGATACACTGCGTAGCACAATACCATAGACAGCATTACGACACCGTGATTGCACGATAGCGTGATACCGCGGTCGATGACACTTCATCAGGAGATCACGATGCACGGGCGACGGAACCACACGACTGCATGGAGGCACAAAGCACGGAATAGCACCCTTTGGTTAGAGTACCGGTGATGGGAGGCCAACGGCCACGAATGCCTATGTATCACGAAAGCGGTACAGCCCGCGTAAATGTTTGAGAACAGGGAATAGTTAGGAGCCACGAAAGAGGTCGTACTAAAGTGGATGAGCTCAAAAGAGAGCGCATATCCACAAACAGCGTGGACCACGGGTGAATAGAGAGCCACGAAATCAATATGAACACGGAAGAGCACAGGCCATTGAAGAACACGACATTCAACCTGTAGTACGGGGTAACGGAAACGTATCAAACCACGATATTGTACAAAGCCACATGAGATTACGGACAGTTAAGTGGTTGACTACACGAAGCCACGACGTACTAGGTTTAACGACGCCCACAAAACACGCGATACCAAGAATCACTAAAGTTGCGGCCACCTCATCTCCAACAAACCATGCCACTCCGCCGCGTAGCGGCGGCGAACGGCTAGTCCTAAAGTATCAAGGCTAGCACGATGTCCGTCCGTCCGTCACACGAAACGCTCCGATTTTTTAGCCTTCCCATTGGCTGCCGAGCGGAGCGAAGGCGGCCTCAATTGGTTGAAACGAAATTATGTACCTTACATCAGTAAATTCATGTGGTTCACAGAGCACATATGGGGATTTGCACAAGACTATCCATGATCCGATGGCGGCATCGTTTAAATACTACGAATTTTTAATTTGTACTATTTTAATATGGGATGTTGCTATTAATATTTGAGTGTTTCTTATTCTCAAATGAAATAGCCCCTAAAGAACTACAAGGTGGTTAGCGTACACGTAGGAATGCGTGTTTTCGAGGCCATACTATTAATATACGTAATACAGTCGTGCACCTCCAATTCGGCAGGGCGGACCATATCAACAGTGCCAGGGCATAAGTGCTCAACATAAAGCAAAAAACAAACGCAAATCCAGTGCACTGATATTTTATTTGTTAATTCAGTACCAAATATACGCCAATCTTCTGCGTAATCTTGGCGTCAGACGCGCGAATCGCGGGCGCGCAACAGCGCTTCCGGTCGCGATAGGCATCCGGCAAGGCGGCAACGTCCGCCGACCGCTTAAGAATACTCTGGACGGTAGTGCGCTTTACTGCTTGGGGGGTCTTAAAGCGCTCCGTTGCCCAACGCGCAAGTTCGGAGTGAGAGCATGCAGAATCTGACTTGTGCTTCTCGCACAAAGACTGCTTTTGTGCTAGAGTTAGGGACATGTAGGAGGAAGGGCGATGTCCCATTTTCTTTGGCGGTAAAAATCAAAGTGTGTGTTTGTATTAAAAAGAAATCGTCCGATCCAAAATTTAAAATCAGATCGACGCGGCGTGTAATCCCTCCGCGAGGAGGGGAAAACCGTTGAGGTTAATTGCAAGGGTGTTGATGGGCAAAGGTAATTGCGCATCCGATTCGCGTAATCATAAAATCTGGCAGGGTATCGACTGATACCGGTGCCGAATTGGAGGTGCACGACTGTACTATATTCTTAATAGTTTCTGCAAGAAGCAATGACTAAAAGAATAACTACAATTGTTTTTATTGTAGAAATATTAAGAATATTCTGAATGTGAGGTAACCGACTGAGCTGCCAAGTGTAGTCTGCAGCCATCACACTTTGATTGATGGAGAGATGTCGACTGACTAATGGCTTCGTGCTCGCTGCAAGAGCAGAAGTACATGTACAACAGAAGCTGGCCGTAAGAGCAACGCTGTGCTAATAAACGTTGTCGCTTGAGAGATAGGTTTAGATTGAGCAAAAAGAACTTATATGTGCTGATGACAATTACTACCGTAACGTAACTTGCCAGTTGAGTGCCTGATTTTGGGCATGTTCAAAAGGTGCATCTATCGAAAAAGGCACCAATTGCTGCTTGAATTGGGTCTTTGGACATCAAAAAAGGAAAACCAACGCATCTAATACTTATTTTTGCGTTTTTTTACAAACGAACATGTGAGGTGCAATGGTTAGTCAAAAGTGAGGATGGAACTTGAGGCTATCAGTTTTGTGCACGGTTCCGGCTATCGACTAAAGCTCAGCATCTCCTTAATTATAAGACGCCCTACAAAGTCCACGGTGCGTCGTGAGCGTTTGCATTTTGTGCGAGGTGCTGTTGGCACCTGTAAAATGCTGCTGTGTATTTCTTCTTGAATTTCACGCTTTCGCTTGAGCCATGCCGCCCTTCCAATGTCTCCGCGTGCTCCACCGCTCGCAAACAGTCATAAGCAAGCCTGCATACTAGGCAAGGATGGTGGATAGATTCCCGTGGTTCTGAAGCCATTTACAGTGTTTTCAGGGCTTGTCACCACCGCGTTACGATACGCATGGCACGCTATCTCGATGGTATCCGATTTAGCAATAGTACAGTCCGAACTGTGCAGCATTTTGGCTAGTAAAGTAGATTTCACCATGCTCGTGAAAGGCTTGAAAACAGCCACGTCAAGAGGCTGATAGAGGTGAGTGGCATTTGGAGGGAGATCGACGAGCAAACTTCGTCTGTGTGATCAAACGGAAACTTCACCTAAAATAAATCTACCCGTCAAATTGATTAATACAAAATCCTTGCTAATAATTAAAATAATTCTAATAAAAATAAAAGCACTTACCGATTTCGACATGAGTCGAACTGTTGTCCAGGACCAGCACCACCAGACGCTTCACGTTGTTGTTTGTCAAATACGAGTCAAACGTCTTCATCTAGAGCTTAAATATACCGGTATTATTTCAAGCGTGTAGGTTCCCCCTCGGCGCAGCGTTGTAGACTCCACGTCCTCGTCGTCTGCCCCCATGGCCTTGTGTCTGTGAAATGAAAGGGTTGCGGTTGGCCAGAATCGAATACCCTTTAAAAATAATAAGTCTGAAAAATGTGGATTTTATTCAGTTGGTTGTTGAAAAGCGTGCACTGAACTGACTGACATGAGATCAACCAATCCAATTGCGCAATTTTGATTTTAAGCATAACAATTGGCAGAAATTCTGCATCGTGCTCGCAATTGGCATCACGCACTCAACTGGCAAATTACGTTAAGCGATATCCGAAGGCGGCATCGTTTTTGTATTACGAAGTATTTACTTTTTTAATAATGCATGTTGCTTTAATATTTGAGTACTAAACCGAGAGAGCTACTTATTCTCAAATGAAATAGCCCCTAAAGACGCTTCCTATGCTGCAAGGTGCTAAGCGTGCACGTATGAATGCGTGTTTTGGAGGCCATACTATAATATACGTATACAATGTACTTAATAGTTTATGCAATGTACTGTACAATGACTTAAATAGCTACAACTATTTTGTTGTAGATATATTATCTAATTATCTGAGAGTGAGGTAACTACTAAGCTGCCAAATCGTAGTACATGTACAACAGAAGAGCTGGCCGTAACAGCTGGCCGTAAGAACAACGCTGCTAATAAACGTTGTCACTTGATTTACAAAGATAGAAAGTTTTAGATTGAATAAAACGAGCTCATGTGTGATACTGCTGTAAGCCATTGTTCTCTAAGAATTGTTTAGACAGCAAAATCCGATACAGCTTAACTGGCGGACGTGTCAGCGACATAGGCGAAGGATAAAGTTTTAAATGGAGCGGATAGACAACAGCACAACATGAGAGCTGGTTAATTAGACACCATACCAAAACGTTAAACTTAGGGTATAGCTAATAGTTAAACCATTTTGGCATCTTAATTAGCCTATCAAATAAAAAAACGCTGCCGCAATCGTCTTGCGACGCATTATCCTAAAAGTGCAAAACCGCGAGCGTTAGCACATCCGTGCTATTTTGAAGCATGTTTTGCAACTTGTGTGAAAACCGCACCGTCAAATAATAAAAATTGACTGAGTTATGGGCACTCGACGAGGTGGCCGTAAAATTGTGTCCAGGAGTGTAGTAGCCAACATTAATAAAGAGACTGTGTCAAGATCACCAGAATAATAATTTTTAAGCATGGTAAGTGTGATGCTACGCATTTTGTAGAAATAATTGCACGGCTTACTTTGATAGGGGTTCATATTTTTTGAAATAATTATCCCGCCGAAGCGAAGCGGAGGCGGCAAGGCTCAAGCTAAACCTAAACTACCGCCGCTACGCTGCGGCGCTCGGCTAGTCACCTATTAAGTAGCGCAAGGAAGTCGTCCCTACCCGCTTCTGATCGGTTTTAAGAGTATATGAATCCCACAAAACACACAGCGTTGCGCGTTAATTAAACTTCGTAGATCTCAACCGTCGGTTCACATCCGACGTGCAGAGTCGCGGATCGTGAAGGCGTAGGTCTACTGTACTGCAATTCCTACAAGTACTGCACTTTTGAAGCATGCGGGCAAACTACGGTAAGTCGAGGAGCTTGTGACTGGTATCAGCTGAAGAATCTGTCTCGCTAAATTTCTTCCTGGTGGTGGTAACCAGACACCTGGCAGCGCGCCACATCAGTGAATCACTTCAATGACCTTCTTCATGAGAGACGGCGACTTGAGAAATTTTCGCTTGGGCGATGCTGCATCCGCACCCTCCGAAGGTTCAAACAGCTCCCCAACTCGCCCATTGCGTGGCTGTACTTGATGGTACTCGGATCGATAGCAGGGGTTTACGGGTAAGGCATTTCGACTGTGTACTATTAGCACTAACACAAAATGCTTTTATATTCTCGTAAAGACTTCTGTTTGATGATTGGGTTCGTTCATTCCTGAGATTTCGACGGTTCCTTATCGAGCAAGTTGGTCCCTTTTCCTATGGCGCCTTTGGCATTTGGGTCCTCTGGTGTGTGGCTTTTGGGGCGTTTTCAACTTGTTGTGGGCACTTTATCACTCCAATGTCGGATGGATCTGGTATCCCCACAATGCGTGGGCTCTTCGCTGGAGTGTTTCAGAATCCCGATGATCTGCTTTCATTCCGCACACTTGTCGCTAAAACGTTTGGTACATTGATTAGCTCGAGCTCTGGCCTGTCAGTGGGGCGTGGAGGCCCATTCACCCAGATCATGGCCATGATCGGGTATCTGATAAGTAAAATCCCGTTATTTCGACGTGCAAACTTCGGCCAAGCCAACTACAACTTCATCCGTGCAGGTATGGATTTTTAATCGTATGCAGAAATGCATAAAATAATGACGAAATAATGTTACTCGTTTGTAGCGGTGGCAGCTGGTGTCACGTCCGGCTTTGGTTCACCCGTGGGCGCAGTTCTCTTCTCTATTGAAGCTACTGCCAAGCACTACGAGATCAAATGCTTGTGGGAGGGAATAATTTGCTCTTCCTTTGCTCTACTGGTCTTTCGCATTGCCCCCGTTCTAAAAAGTGAGCTTTTGTTCGAGAAAACAAATTTTACCGGCTTTGAGCTGGACGTGGAGATGTTCGCATTTGTCTTTTTAGGTGCTCTCAGCGGGGTGGGTGAGAAGTATCTGCCATATATTACTTGTTTGTGCGTACACCTGACACTCGTGGATAGCTTGCGGCAGGTTTGTACTGCAAGTTAATGGTCGGGCTGCGATTCATACAGCTGACAGTTTTCACGAAACTGGGACTCACAAAGCCGTCTCTGAAGCGCCGACTCATTCACGTGGTCTCAATTTGTTTGATCACAGCAACGATCACTTTTTCACTTGGAATTTTGAGAATCTCGGATCGCCTCATGGTGAACGAGTTGTTTCGCGACCAAAGTCTGAGTTTCCCGCAGTGGGGACACATCTCGGATTTCCCACAGACAGCGTTGATGGTCTATATCATGATGAAGTTTACCATAACTCTGCTGCCATGTGGAGCTCCGATCTCCTGCGGCGTCTTCGGACCCATTTTCACTACGGGTGCAGCTATCGGAAGGCTATATGGGGAGATCCTTTCGCGGTATTGGACCCCGGCCCAAAGCCCCGCAACGTATGCCGTCGTCGGCGCTGCAGGATTTGCTGGTTCAGTAACGCAGACTGTATCTACAGCTGTAATTGTATTCGAGCTTACAGGACAACTTAGTCACATGCTACCAGTCATGATTTCATGTATCGTGGCTTACTTCGTCAGCAGTATGATCACACCTTCGTTCTATGATATTGTGGCTGAGTGGGCTGGGATGACGTCGGTGTGTTACGATGTCAACGAGTACATTCTCGGTCGGAAGCTTGCAAAAGATCACATGGGTCCAGTCCCTGTTGTCTTCACTCGAGAAACCACTTACGATGAAGCCATTCAAGCTCTGGTACGTCCACGTTTTAGTACAGTTCTTGAAGGATGACTGACAGCTATCTTGATGATCATAGAGCACGCACAAGCATGAAGGATACTTCCCTCTTTGCGACAGCGAGGACAACAGACTGCTACTGGTCTAATCACAACTAATGCGTTAGAAAGGGTCTGGGATGACTGCTAATGTTGTTTGTGTACGTACTTGCAGGGATGTATTCGTCGATATGACCTGGAAGTTGGAATAGCACGGTTCATTGCTGTCAACCGTCCGCGGGTAAGGAAGTGTTGCGTGATGACTTACGTAAAAAAAAATACTGATCGGATCGAGTGCGGGTTTTATAGATGACCAAGACGAAGAACCGAAAGGTGTCGAAACAAATTGAGCACCTGGTGTCGAAAGTTCTAGACATTGACAAGCGGAAAGTCATGGCAGTGGAAGATTTGTCACTGTTAAACTCCGAGGAGAAGAATGCATCGTCGACAGCAAATATGGTGAAGTGAAAAAATGACGGTTGTTGGGAGAAAAAACTCACATTTTCTTGCCTGGTGTGGTTGTTACAGCTCGAACTAGGACCCCCATTTAGCCCCTTTGAGTTCACTTCGATCCCTGTACAAAGCTACATCCCTCAGGTACCAGATGAAATACACTTGCATGCATCACAAACATGGTTCTTCTCTAACAACACACCTTGCACAGGTCGGGGAGGAAGTAAACCTTCACATCGTTCACAAAGTGGCCTCCATGTCAAACTGGACCCAGGTGTACGTTGTTTCTCTCGGAAGACTGCTCGGTGTCATCCAGCTCGACGCTTCTCTTCTATTGCTACGTAGGGAATCTAGCCTTGTCCGGCCGACCTAGGACGTTAGACAAATACTACTTTAAGAGCCTTGCATTTCTGAGAATCCGAGAGCATTTTGGGAGTTAAATCGATAAAAATACTCGACTCGCGTTCACTTCTTCGACCGTCGACCATGCAGCGCAACGAAGTGGATGCATCTATGACCTCAGTTGGCCTCGGCACTCCCGATGTGTGGCAGAAATTGGGTCAGGAACTGGAAGGCAAAACGCAACTGGAGCAGCCGCGAGTGTCCAAGAAAGTTTTGGTAAAGGCTCTACGTATGCAGACAGAAGCCATGCGCTACATGGCTGACGAGTTCGACCGATTGCGGGACAAAATGGCGGAGATGGAGCGAGAAGCTCGCAACACGGCGAAGCACGTGGAACGAGTCAACTCGAAGCTCATTACCGTTCAGGGTCAAGTTGAGGACATGAACACTAAAGTGTACGAGATCGAAGTGGTGCAGACTAAACAGGCCGAACAACTCAAGGAGATCGACGAAGTTGCAGTCCAAGTACGAGCCACTCGCGAGGAAGTTGAGCACGTCGCAAAGAGTGTCGAGAAGGCCAATTTCGTTCACAACGAGTTCGTCCAGCAGACCGAGCACAAGCTTCATGTCATTCGAGAAGACCACGAAGTGACCAAAAAATTCGCCATGAAGATCGAAGACCGTCTGAATGAAGAGCAGAAGGAATTGTTCCTGGACTCGGACCACATTCTTCACAACAAATTGTCGCTAGCGATGTGGATGGAGGCCGTTGAGAAGGACAACAAACGGAAGGATGAAGCTCTGCGTGACTGCACCGACAAGATGATCAAACAAGGGCGCAATGTGCAGGATATGATGCTCGAGACTCGTCGTACTTTGGACGACAACACTTGTGCCGTGGAAGACGTACAGCGTTTGTTACTGGACAAAGCCGATCGCACGCGGGTGGACGAGATCATTGAGTCCAAGTACGAGGAGATCTGCAATCAACTGGACAAGGCGCTGGCTTCGGTTCTGGGTGAAGAGGATGAATTCAAACGAGCCAGTCAGGAGCTCCAGCAACTTGTGACGCATCTGAGCGAGAGTAAAGCAGACAAGAAGGATCTTCTCGAAGTCAAGGAGCAAGTGCTCTACGACTCGCGTGTCCGTCAACAAGTGGAGAATCTACGCTCCTTCATCGACATCAAGATGAACCGGGACGACGTCTTCTCGGCACTCAAGACAAAGGCGGACAAGGACGAGATGCTCGCTCTACTCAAGAACCTCTCGGACAGTATGAACGCGTCCATCGTGCAAGCTCAAAAGTCTCTCAACTATGCAGACAGCGCCTTCCTCACTGGAAAACAGGCCGGACATCACCATGGAGGAGGCGCGTCCAACAGCGCACAAAAGCGAGCAGGGATGTTGCCTAGTCTGGATCGAGAAAAGTGTTTGTCCTGCAATAGTCAACTGCGAGATCCATCGACTATCCCCAGCGGGCCGATCACCAACAAAAACCCCTTCCAGATGGCTCCAGTCTATGGCGGCGGCTTCCATCTCCCGCCAGGTGCCGGGTCTATCGAGAAGAATGCCATGCGCAATCGATCCAGTAACCTCAGCAACAACCACGTAGCCAGTGTCCCGTATCTGTCTCCACGAACTGTTGCCAACATGGCATCGTCGGGACAGCTAGCGGAGAGCGCAAGTGAAGGGTAAGAGGACTCTCCATGATCCAGACTGGCCAACATCTCACCTTTGTTTATTTTTCTTCAGGTTCCTCGTTGGAGTGGATGGTCGTGTGTACCAAGCAGACCCAGAGGTAGTAGCTCAAGTCCAAACACGACCAAACCTTAAACTTCCTCAGGCTGTAGGTTCCAGAAGAGCGCCCCCTGTACACGACGAAGCTGACTGACGATAGTACAGTACTAAATGTTAGTATACCCTTACACGCTGTTGAGAAGCCTCATTGTTGAACGATGTGCGTGTTGAAAAGGAGCGGTGTCCCTTTCTAGAACATATCCATCTCGTCCAGCAGCATTCCTTCTCCTTCCATCTTCATCGAGACCGACAGATCGCCGTCTAGAGCCGCGATGCCATTGCAGTCTTCGCCATTAGCACCTGCTGCGACAGCAGACGACGGGCCGTTCTTCGCTTGCACAGTACGCTTCAACGCATAGTACGTCAGCAGAGGGATCGAGTGGCAAACACTCGCCAGCTTCTGCAGTGTAGCCGCGTTTTCCAGAGGGAGCGAGGGAGTTGCCTCGGTCTGGTATTTGACGCTAAGTTCCAGCGAACAATCCGGTTTAGTGTTCACCTCGATCAGCACTTGCTTGTCGGCGCCCAAAAGGTCCCCCGTGTTCATGGTAATGCGCTCTGCTGCCGCTACATCTACCTTGATGCGAGCTGCAGTCAGGGCACAAAAGATCAGTCCCGTGCATTCTTAGCGGCGGCACAAAAAGTGAAGATCGTACCATTGACAGCTTCGTCATTATCCGCAGCAATACGTTGACCAAACGTGTTACTTCGTGAGCAGAAAGCAGACAGCAGCAACGCGTGGAAGAACAAACTTCTCCCGCAGACTTGAAGAACGTTTGTCAGCGTCTCCATCGAAGCGTTCATCAGCTGAAAAAAAGTTGATACACAAAAACTATTAGTCGTAAGAAGAAGCCTCCGGTCTCGCACTGTAATCCTGTACCGGAATGGGGAACGAGTGCAGCTTAAGACCTCCAGAAATCTCTTTCGTTGTCAGCGTGTACTCCTGGCGCATCGCTAGAGAAGACCGAGACGGAAACACGGAGCATATGCTGCGGTCCCGAGCGAAATGCAGTCGAGGGAGAATCGGCTTCTTCCCGTCCGGCGTCGTCCAGCTCACAAACTCGTTAAAGAGCTTCTCGTCTTCATGCACATCTTTCTGCGCTGTCGCAGCCGTCTTCGCGTGCTTTTGCATGGCTACAAGCGCCAACTTGCGAGCCTGTTGACCGACCATGACGAGAGGAGCCTCCCCAACGACGTGCAGCGCCACTTGATCTCGCCATTCAATGAAACTAATACTGCCAGTCCATTC
Source organism: Phytophthora infestans T30-4 (assembly GCF_000142945.1). Lineage (NCBI taxonomy): Eukaryota > Oomycota > Peronosporomycetes > Peronosporales > Peronosporaceae > Phytophthora > Phytophthora infestans. The sequence goes on along the minus strand of NW_003303739.1, from coordinate 1,942,400 downwards.
GCCATTAGCCAGCGGAGACAGAACATCGGTCGACGAGGTTTTGCTCGGGTCATCGTGGTCGTCGTTGCTTCCATCCATGGCGACTGAGTCTGTAGCGCCTGTAGTAGCCCCCGAGGCACCAGCTGCAGATGTAGCAGAGGCTTGCGCTTCATCAAGCTTTACACGCTTTCGAGGCGGTTCAATCACGGGGATGCAAGCATTCGGGTCCTTGAACATGACTCGAACTCCTTCCACTGCGCGCTTTGCCGACCAGTATTTCTGCAGCCAGACAAGCAACTCAGTCAATGCCACTCCTGGAAGCTGCTGGGGCGTGTCCCTTCTTACCTGTTGACTGCACGCCTCTGTGACCTTGGTGTAAAGCTCCATCTCAAGCTGTTCAAAGTTCACTAAAAGTAGACCACATAAGTCCTCCCCCTCCCTCCTTAAACAACACAAACACAGACACTGCCACTTACTCTCTGGGAACTTGACGGCCAGCTCGGCACGGTTGATCAGTCGGTGAAGTTTTTCCTACAGAACATGAGCACACACACACACACGCACAAAATCTTACAATAACGAATCGTTCTCTTCATTACGAGCTTCATGACTTGATACCGTAAAGTTGGTGCTGTCTCCATTTGCCAGCAGCTTAAGAGACGCCAGCAAATCTTCGTCTCGGTCTGGGAACTGACTAGTCTGATCTACAATGTTACGGTAACATTTCGTGTTAGATCCCCAAGTTTCATCAGACGCCAGTGTCATTTTTTGCACCTTTCTCCACCGTCGTCAGCGACGCCGACTCCACTGCACCCTGTTCGCCGCACCCATTCATTAGCTTCTTTTCCCTCCCTCTCTCTTAATAACCAACTCTGTACCTCCCCTCCCGACAGCACAATGTCCAGCACGAAAGTGTCGCAGTAAACCGAGAGCGAAGACTCATTGGGCTTTAGGATCTGCAGCTTGACTAGTGGGCGACTGAGGTTGGACACGATCTTGGTGACCTCAAACATGATCTTGTACGCGCCCACGCGGCCCTCGAGCTCGGCGCCTCGTAGTCCCGCTTCCAGGTCCAGTTTACTCACACTCTCGGACAGAATTGTCCTCACAGTAGCCACATGGGCCTCGAATCGCTTGACGTCTTTTCGTAGCTGCACGAACTGCTGGTTTCGCGCGTACCAATCCTTGTGCTGTTTGAGGGTCTCGAAGAGGTAATTGAGGCCAAAGCGCCACGAATTCTTCTCCGTCTGCAGCCGCGTCTTCTGCTGCGTCACTGCCAGATAGTTTGTACGCATAGAATTAGTGCATGCACCACTCATATTAAGCGATCATGTACTCAAACTATTTCCCCGCACAATGCTGCTGGAAGGCGGCGCTGTCGTTGCGCAGGTTGTCCGGTAGCATCCCGTCAAGACACGAGCGCAGACTGCTGGCAACAGAGTGGAGGTGTGGAGAGTTCTTGTTAGGCGCAATAGCGGTCCCAGCCGCTGTCCCCATACCCGCAGGCGTCGGCGTCGGCGTCGACATAACTCGGAGTTTGCTAGTTATAAACAAAAATTAGTTTTTGACCAATCCACGTCGCCGGATTCTGCGCGGATATCACCGCAGGCCATCGATCATGTCAATAAATGCGAGGAATTAACTTTAGCAAGTAGGTTGGATTCAAAATGGAAAAAATAAGTTGGTGCGTTTTTTCAATAAGTAGACTGACACCAAAAATATACCTACATGTGCATAACAAATTACCAAATTTAGAATGACCGTTTAAAATTTAAGAACATATATCAAAGTCTTACAAGTAATATCGTACGACCTTACAAGTAATATCGTACGACCCGCAGAAGGCCACACAGGTCCAATCGTACGATCATACTTATTATTGCTACTGCTAGTACTACCTAGTATTTCCAGTGGAACTCATACCCAGGAAACATTCTCCACTTGATCGGGCTAAAAGAAGACATGACCGTTCTACAGCCAGTCCGTTTCGCAGCTTCTCCTGGCTAATCAAAACTGATTAGCCAGGAGAAGCTGAAGCGAGGATGAAAACCGGGGCCTCGGTCGAAGCACAAACGCAAATCACACAGACTGGGATCCGCAGTAACACCTACAGTTGCAATGACACAGTAGGTCTCGAGCGCCGTACCCAAAGAGAGACTAAAGTTAAAGTGTGCGACTCGACTTTTGGTCGAAATCGTACGATCAATAACCGAGCAAGATCGTACGACCTAAAAAAATTTTAGAAACCAAAAAAATATAAACCTGTTCGATTAATTTTCAGAATCTATGTATGTCTATTCAGTTAATATATGTGGTGCTTTCAGATTAAATGTCAAAATAATTTGTATGGGTACATGTATAATTTCTTATAAAATGAAAAATTGAAATCTGCTATTCTATAAAAAAAAAGGTTAGGAAATTCACATCTGAATAACCCCACGGCATTGCGGGCACAGAGGTGTGTTCTGCTCGCTGAGTGCATGGGCGACAAGTGCTGACATACATTCTCTGCATGTAGCATGTAGGCAATTTGGCGGGGTTACCGGATTCTCAAGGACACCCAAGCAAATGGGGCAGTTGTTGGAGGTGGCAGTATCCTCGTCTCTGCGGGGCATGTCATCGTCGTCATCAGATATTTCGATGATGACAGGAGCCGCAGGCTGCACACGCCGCGATATTCTTGTTGCTGGGGGTTCTTCAAATGGTGGAGGGGGGGGGCTCTGTTGGTGTCGACCCTCTTAATTCTACGACAGTAATTGGTACTGCTGCTGCTGAAACTGAGGTCGTAGAGCCCTGGATGGGTGGAGAAGGACTAGGATCTTGACGCTGGACCAACCGCAGCGCAAGCTGCTCGAGAGCCCCACGCCGAGCTCTTGAAAATCGACGGTCGTAAGCAAGCTTGGCTACTCGGGCTTCCTGAAGTTGGCGGGTCATGCTGCTCCAGGCAGACTTGGCGACCGACATGCTTTCTGAGGCTATGTGCTGACAAAACTCGACCGCAAACAGGGCAAGCGACTCGCTCGGACATCGTAGATAGATTAATAAATCTACTTACATCGATAACTTTTTGTTGTGTTGCTGCATTGTCTTGTAAAACGTCTTAATATCTGATCTAACCCTCAACTTCTTATTCCTAATTATACCTACTTACAAGTAGGTTATTCAATCTACTTACTGATTCCATTTTGGATCCAACCTACTTGCTAAAGTTAATTCCTCCCCTGTGGGCGGTGACCTATCTACGATTACACGACAAAGTGCTGAGAGCAACCTACGACGCTCTTGGGTTGCTGGGTAATTTACCATGGTTTATATTACGTAAAAAATCACAAGAGCCGAATTTTTAAATGTTGTGATAACTATGTTCGAGTAAGTACGAATTTCTTACTTTGTTCGAGTAAGTACGGATCCCACGGTCCCCCCGTTTTAAAGTAAAGAAAGCGGGAGAAAGCAGCAGTGGAGGCCGCAGCCCCGGCGAGGATGTCGACAAAGGGAGCGCCAGCGCAAGGGGATGACGGCTCTACAGATGGAGGTACGGGTTCAAGTCATCGTGGTACTCGTGCTGCTTCCGCCACCTGACGGTATTTTGTTTGTTTATAGAACGTTGTGCTGGTTTGCGATACCACAAGCCAGTCGACTACGTCCGCGCTGCTCAAGGGTTCACCACGGACCCTGTGGACGATGATATGTATATCGATGACCCGTCAGCCACCCAAGCGGATGTGATGAATGAAGATGCTGACATGGAGGGTCGAATGAACGATGACGAGATCTACGACGCAGGTGCAGACGCCGCAGACGAAGAAGCTGCAGAGGAAACGCCGCAGACGTAGACGCCGCAGACGGAGACACCGCAGACGGAGAAGCCGCTAGCGCCGACGCCACAGCAGACGCATATGTAGCGACAAAGGCCGCACACGGAGATGCCGCTAGCGCAGACGGCGTACACTCACGATTTACGACACCTGTCGAAACAAGACCTGCTAGTCAAGTCAGCCTCGGTATGTTGCTTGTTGTGTTGCTTCATTGTGTTGCTTTGTGTGTTGTTTTGTAATGTTGCTAACTTTTTGTGGCTGTTGATATTAAAGATGCGGTTCGCCCGTTTGTGACAATCACCCGACAGAACGCCGAAGCTGAAACTGCTACAAGCAATGCCAGAACAAGTTGTCAGTCAACTGCGGGGTCGAAGTCAAAACCGCAAAAGAAAAAAGTCTCGAACGGAGTACGAAGACTCGGATTGTGATGACGCAGTAACAGCTGCGTTTCCACCCAAGCGCTCCAAGTTTAATGATGGGGCACCACTTCTCCATGCTACTTCCTCTCAGACTGTGTCGGCGGGACGGCGTTTACCTCAACGAAAGACTAAAACGTGGGAAGAGCGAAAGAAGATGCTGAAAGCGCATAAGCCTGTGAATATCTTTGTGCCAGAGCTTCCAGTCAAAACATTCAACAACTGGACTGAGTTTCAGACAGCACTCGAAAGGTACGAGGCATAAATTTTTCTGCACTACCGTATTCGAAGCTCTGAAACTCGGGAGAAGCCCAACAGGTAATCTTCAAGTGGGGTTGACGAGTGGGATTGACGTGTGGTGTTTTAATAGGATATACTAACGCTTTTATTATTCTATTGTTGAT